>NW_028262290.1:88991785-89292142 GCF_047370975.1 Nipponia nippon | reverse complement strand
TTTTTTTTTAAAACAATCTGGGATTGGCACTCCTGCACTGTGCTCCAGAAGGCCAAGACGTATTCAAGAAGCTTCCTCTTGCATGTTGTAGTTTTGCATGTTTAGCATGGAACTACAAATGAAAAAAGATTTTCCCACTGTTAACAGTCTGTATAATGCAAAATAGAGGAATGGCTTTTCCTCCTGTCTTGCGTGCAGAATCAGAGCCAGCTGATATGATTTTTCCCTTATGTATCTAGAAAAACTTCTCTAAAAGACAAGTCAAAAACATCATTTTAGCTGTCCCCTAATGTGCATTTAATAATTGTCTGATAAGGGTCTTTTTCAGTGCTATTAATTTGTTTGAACACAGTATTTTGAGAGCCCCAGACATTTTTCTCTTTGTTGACTTATTAGCACCAAAATACCATTTCTAAAAAGCCTTTTACAAAAGCCCAAGAAAAACAGAATTAGTTATCTGCAGACAGTGAAAGCAGATAATTAAGAGGGAATATGGATATGTCAAAGCACATGTTTGGTTACTATGATAGGTCTTAACAAAACAATTAGGAATATGGCTAGAGAGGAGGAAATTATTTTGGATAAGAGAAAAAAAATTAAACTGGCAATATAAAACATTGTTAAGTTCATCTTTTCTTGAGTATAAGAAGAAAATTGCCAGAATTTGTTTGTTTGTATTTCTTATGAAAATTTACTTAAGGTTTCTTTTAGTCCTTGCATTCAAAAAATCACCAAAAATAATCTTGAAAGCAATCAGGTTTTAAACAAGCAAACAAACAAGATAGAGAAAAGAATTCCAGACTATAGTATCTCATCCTCTGTAATACACAAGAAAACTTGTAGGATTGCTGAACCCATGATTTTCTTGATTATATAGGTAGACAAGAGAAAAACAAACAAAGCTTCCGGATGTCTCTGAAGTCCTGTGTGCAGTCTGTTTCCAGCCAGAGGCTGAATACTGGACATAGGAAAACATATGAGACTGCAATGGAATGATTTTTATTTTGGTTATGCAATATCCTCCCTAAAACAATCCCACACTTGATCATATTTCACATTCGTATGTGTATCTTTGAGACATTTCTACTAATCTAACAGGCCTGACAATAGCAATATTTTTAAGTCCAAGGTTTCTGAAAGAAAAAAAAAAAAAAAAAAAGACTTCAAAGAAGATGTCAGAAGCCTGTTCAGACACCTGACAGTCTTACTGGGGCAGATACAAACATTTCAGGACAACAATGAGCTTTTTAGTGTCCATGATATATCACTATTCACCATTCTGAAATTACAGATTAGTATAAAATCTGATTGGTTCTTCAGATAAGCTTTATAAAATAAACTGTTATTTGCAGAGAAAGTCTCACATTGTGTATTGAAGTGACTTCCTCCATTTGCTACTTCTCTGTGTTTATACATTGCAGAAGAGAAGGAAAAACAGAATATAACAATAAATTCCATTTCTTAAAACAAAACAATTTACCTGTGTCTTTTTCCATTCTTACGTGGTTAAAGATGGGCTGGGAAAAGACAATTTAAAAAAAAAAAAAGATATTTAATTTGCAATGAATCTTGGTAATGCAATATACTCGACTGCAAAAACTCTGTGCAGTCCCTGGAGCTTTGAGAGCTTTGGATAACTCTGTATAGTTATGACAACATATATGAGTGAGTTTTAATTAAATTAGTAATGGCACTCTCTGTCATGGAATCAAACAGAACAGAACCTTTAAGCCACAATTTTTACCTGCAAGTATGATCCCATTCAGCCCTCAGAAAGCAAAGAAAATAAGCACCTCCTCAGCCCTAAACAAAACATAAGATCACTCCAACACTTTAGCTTTTCTGGGGGAAAAAAAGAAAGATTTTTCTACTACAGTGTAGCTGTGCAAACATATCAGAAAGTAGGTTTTCTACAAGGTAGCTTGCCTTTGACACTGAATAATTGATCTACCTGACAAAGTACAGCAGTAGGTGTGATCTGTATGCCAAGCTATTGGGAAATGCATGTCTAATTTTATACCTGTCCTATACTTGGTAAAATATGGCTGGTAGAGTACATATGACCTAAAAGAATACTCACATAGACCCATAACTACATAGTACACAAGTGGTCATGAAACTATTACTACTTGTGCAACCATTCTTCTGGCACTTGCTCCTTTTAAATGAAAGTATGGCACAGAATGGCCATTTTATCTCTTGCATTCTGAAAGTTTATAACAAGGCCGTTCTACAGGCTGATGGAGAAAGAAGCTGTGATCAAACACTGCCACAGAACCTGAGCCAATAGCATTCAACTTTTTTGCAGTATTAACTTTCCAATAGAAAGGTAGACTTCTTTAGAAATTTAGGATATCCATCGCAATTGCATCAAAACTTACATCTCTGAAATTGCTTTCTTAGTTGCCTTTCTTGGGCTTCATAGGAATCCATGAACCCTGCACATCTTCAGCTAAAAACTTTTCTTCCCATTAATTTCATTAAAAAATATACATCTTTTGTTTGGATTTATTAACTAGACCATGAAATTTAGCTGAGAAACAGAAATAAGAAAAAGAATTAGTTCCTTCACTCAGTTCTATATAACTACTCAACTATTAGAAGTCCATTTGATTTAAGATCAATAGAAATTTTGCATTTAGAGAAAAACTCTCAAAGGTTCACTTGTGCTTGCTGCTATAGGACTATTCATATGAAAAAACTCCCATACTAAAATATTAATGTCCAGATGTGAAGTCTATTTGCAAAGATTATCTCTGTTCCTAGCAGAAATGGCGATTTGTTCATGTCAGCAGCGCTTGTCAGAAAATAGACATACATTAATATTTTAGAGACCAGCCTGCTCCAGAACATAACCCTATTCCTCTTATTCCAACCAGAAAACAATGCTGGCTTATATGCTGTGATTTTATTGCTTTTCTTTTTAAAGAGAAGCATTTTATTCTTCCTTAACTTTGCTGAAAGTAATGGACTTCCTTCCTAGCCTGCACTGGTCAGAAAAAGAGAATTTGAGACTTTAGGTATTTGTCATTGAGGGAATATCGTCTAACTAACACTAATTCCTGAAAGAGCTACAATTCTCAACTGTTCTTATGTGCTTAAGTTACTGTTGCAAATGGTGATGTAAAATCCTAAGTCCATTAAAGTAAATGTGTATTTTTCCAGCAGCTTTGCACACAGATCACTCTTACTGTAGCATTGTGTGAAGCAGATGAATTATTAGGTGTCAGAATTATGCTGTAATGTAGGTATTTTGCTTCCTAACCTGTTATCCATAATTACATTGTAGCAGAAATGCTGTTTTCCTTTTCCTAGGAGTTCAGCAAAATGTTGGGACTGTATGAGAGTTTTAATCTGAATCTCAAAGTATAAATGCTTTGATTCTTGAATGTTTGAGTTCTTAGAAACAGTCATTTCAAAGTCCACTACAACACTGTATTTGTTGTTAGTGTGTCATGGTAAATTTTGTATCTAACAATGATCATTCCCTAAGATCAGATGCACAAATCAGATGATCATTGAAGATGGATTGAACCCAGGCTTTAATAGTAGCCAACTGTCAAGTCCCCCAAACTGTCTCATTATAAGATCTTTTCTCTCCTTTAGTGCATTGTAATGAGCAACGTTTGGAACCATAGAAACAATGTTGGATTAAAGTACAAGAAGAGCCCTGATGTCCCCCTTTTACACAAAGCACAGCACTTGGCCAAAATTCACACATTGTAATCGTGTAATATTTTACAGTCTCAGACATTTTACTAATGAAAAAATTAAGTATATCAACAGCAGAAAATAGTTATTTGGGCTGAAATACACACAATAACCTAAATACACTGTGGCTAGGTGTAGATTTATGCATAAATACTGACCAGACAAGGACCTAACATTCTTGGATGCTGGTTTGGATATTAATAGCTGTTGCTACCCTGTAATGTGTTTGCATTTAAGAAGACATGCAGGTGTGTGACAATCAGCTTGAAAACAGAAACAGGATTTCAGCTCCACATACATCATAATCCTTGTTCCTTCTCCCTTGCTCTGCCATTTCCTTTTTCCTTCCCTTCTTTTTAAATGCATAATCATATCTTTTTATTTATTTTATTTTGCTTGAGGGTATAAAGAGGTTCAGGGAAACATTGGTTGCATGTAAACACCAGTAAACTACCCTATAGTTTCTTCCATCACTGTAGTGCAGATACTTCATTATTTCACATGCCAGTTTTCATTAGTGCTCCCACTGCTGTGTCCCTTTCCTTAGCTGCTGGAAAAATTCCTTGCAAATAAATGCAGTTGTGCTTGTGATACTATTGAGCACATGGCTCCTGTTACAGACCAAGGATACATGCAGAAGCAAGCTAAAATACTGTAACCTTTGACTTGCAGGTTTAATTGGTTTAAGGAAACCATGTTCTAAACATTTTCATATCCATTTATAATAAGGGAATCACAGGAACAGTGGTTCATGGAAAAATCTAGTTTAGAAGGGACATCTGGAGATCATCAGCCACAACTTTCTGTTGAAAGCAAGGCCTTATTCAAGGTCTTATCAAACAGAGTCTTGAATATTTGCAACAGGGAGATTCCTTTGGGCAACTTATCCCAATTCTCAGTTGTTCTCGTTGTGAAGAACTTTTTGTTATATACAAACTGAATTTGCCCTGAAGCAACTTGTGCCCATTTTCTTTTCTCCTGTTGCCATGCATCCTCATGAAGAGGGTTTCTCTATCTCCTCTATAACTATCTTTTAAATAATGGAACTGTGATGAGCTTCACCTGAGCCTTCTCTTCACAAACTCTAATCCTTCAGCCTTTCCTCATATGTCAAGTTTCTAATCCTCTCAGAACCTTGCTGGTCCTCTGCTGGGTCCTGTCCAATTTTTTAGTGTCTCTTTTGAACTGGGGGGATCAAAACTGGACACAGGATTCCAGGTGTGGCCTAACAAGTACCTGTATCATCAACAAATTAAAATTGTCAGTAATTCTATCCCCAGGAACAAAAGTGACTTAACAAGAATTAATGCTTGGGTTTTTTTTTATTTTTAAATATCATACTATTTTTCAAAACCTGAGGATTAGGGTAGCAACTTGTCAGAAAGAGCAGATCCATCTGCAAATATCACACAGTTAAAAATTCTCATTTATTTAACAGCTTTAGTACATAAGTACTAAAAAGAGAAAAGCCATAAGGGAGAAAAAGGAGAAAGTTCTATTTCCAATAAATGCAATAACTTTTGGCTGATAAATTTTTATTCATGTCTTCCATTTCAGGTGAAGTTCCAATAGGCTGTTATTCAGCATTTTTACTCAAATCTGGAGAATAACAGCTTGGTCACAAAAGGAAACCTCTAGTACCTATCCTGAAATATATGGCTGGAATATAACATGTAAAATATATAGTGTGGAACAGTTTAGCAATTATGTGAGTGTGATTGTGTATAGACATTTGTGTGTTCACAGAATACACATATAAATGAGGATGTAAATAAGAAATTTGCAGATTTAAAGTTTCAGGTAGGTGTTTGGCTGCTTCTGTACCTGCAGAAATGGTTAATTGGCATGAACATAATAAATATACATCTAAAAAGGTACTCAATGACCAGATTGCTGCTTCCTCTTATGCCTTCCTTAATTTTTTCTGTTTTTTTCTTTCCTTTGCTGTTGGTGCACATCTTCCACAGCCTACACAATAGAGAAGAAGAGCTTGCCATAGAGAAAACAGAACATCATCAGGGTTTTCTGTTTTCCAGAGCAGCTATACAAAAAGACCTTTGCTTCAGAAAGTTTAACATAATGCTAATTTGAAGTAGTAGGGAGGTGAAATTTGTGCTGTTTATTTAGTTATGTGTACCCTTTTCCTAAGCGGAACTACTTGAGATATTTTTAGTTTGGATAAAGAGAAAAAAGGAAGCTGAAAATTTAACTGCATGTGAAATTCTCTTTTCTTGCTGTTTTTTTGATTGTTTAGTTAGCAGAGTGCTTTGTTATTTTCTTTTCTTCAAGAGATCAGCTACCTTGTTAAATAGAGATCTCTATGTCCAAGATGCAGTGAGAGGGTTAATGTGCATGTTCCTATGCTCTTCTCTCCCATGTTCATTGATCTTTCAGCTTCTAGAGTCCATTAAACCATCGGTATGGGTTCTTAGCAATATTTTTGTAAAATAGTCTTGTCTAGAGAAGTCTTATCTTGTGGAAGACTACATTGACAATTGTCTCCTAATGACCTCCAAGAATTTCCTTCAGCCTTCCTGTTTGCAAAGCTGGTATGTTATGTCAAAAGCACTATTGTTTGTCCTAACACGAACATTTTTAGAAAGATATTTTCTACTGAATGTTTCTGGATTGGATATTCAGTTTTGCTTGCAGATCTGTATAAGGCAATGAGATCACAACGATACCAGAGCCCAGTAAGCATTTCCAATTTGAGGAGTTCTCATCTTTCTAGCAGATGAGTTTGCATATGTTGGAATTTAATCTGGAAAGCACTCTGTGGAAAACATGCAAAGGGGACTGATACCTGACCTGTAAATGAATAACTTGTACAAATTTAAGCAAGTGCCGTAGGTGTTGCAAAACTCTATTACACAATTTCCCAATAAAGGAGTACATTTGCTGAGTACCAAAGCTTTCTGCTTAAGAGGTCCCTTCTGTAATTTCCTCTATCTGTTACCTACCTAACTGAAAAGATAGAAAACAGAAAACAACATTCACTGTTAGTTTATTGCTTTGGCTCAGGGATTCTTGTATTAGTGTTAAATGCCACTGAGAACAGCAGGTGGTAATTTCCAATGGAAACGAGCAGCTACTAGACCAGACAACCCTCATTTACTTACACCCTGTGCAAGGCTTCTCAGGAATATTATAAACTGTGGGCTTTTTCTCATTTGCCCTTGTTTTAGCTGACATTGTCATTCATGACTATACTGTGAGTGTAAATGATGATCTAATGTCACTTCTATAATTACTTGGCACCCTGAATAAACCGTAATCCCTCTGGGTCAATAACTGCTCTCAGTTTGACATTCAATAAACAAGTTTTTGAGAATTGCTGTAGTTTCACTTTTTTTTTTTTTCTTCCTGATGCTTTCAGTGAATGCTATTCAGGAGTAGTTCAGGACCATTAAGAAAAGAAAGGAAACAACTGTACACAGTGCAAGACTGCTGAAAGGATGCCTCTGATTTTCAACATGTACAAAGGCCTCTCACCTGTAGGGCCCAATTCAGCTCCAATGGAACTTTTGAGAATGACTTAAGGGGAGTGAGACCCCCAGCCTGGGAGGCCGCTCTGTGCACAGTCATGAACTACAGTTTTAAGGGCACATATTACAGGTATTGTGACTATGAGTGTTGCAGCCCTGCCCTATGCCTCAAGATTTTTGACAGAGCTTGACTTTTGTTGCTGTAGCCTTGAATGTGGCTCCACATAATGCAATCTGGCTAGGTGCAACCAAGCCTTTCAGTCACAAAATAAAACCACCTCTGTTATGCACAAGGACAACATTCAACAAGGACAGATCAAGTGTTGCTGCAACACCTTCTGTGCTGGTTTCTGCTGTTCTTACAATCACGTAACAATTGGTACTCAGTGACTATTCAGAGTCTACCACTGCACTGACTGCCTAAAGGTCACAGTGACCATGAGTTTCTCAGTTTTCCTATTTCCTTCATCTTCAACATTATGGAAACAACACCGTCTTTACTTGTACAGTACCATGTCCTAACTAAGTGCATGTACCATTGTCTAAGAAAAAGAAAACAACTAGGCCTTCTATTTCTGCCAAACCCAAGAAAGACTTTATTGACTGGTAGGATTAATCGCAGGGCAACTGCAGACACAGCACTCACTGCAAAAAATGGTACAAATTAGGATTATGAGGAGGCTGAGAAGCAAATGATTAATAAATGCAAAGGTAAAGAAATATGCCAAACCTTCCATAAGGTGAGGGCTGAGAAAAGAAAATCTGGAACTGCTTCAGGGACTTAACCTTTCAAAAGAGACTTGCATGACACAGAAGGTCAGAGTCACCTTGACTTCTGATCTGTATGTTTTGTTTTGAACAAAGAAGAGCAGCTGTATCAATGTATATGAAGGAGAAGGGAAAGGGAGAAAAGCTGAAGTGGTCCAGCCATTGTGTACAGAATCGAAAAGAACAGCAACAAAGTGATCATAGGAAAGAAAAAAGTTCTGGTGGATGTAGTAGGGCATGCATTTTCATGTCAGAGACTTTTTGTTCAGTCTGAGACCAATATTCCACCATTTTTTAAGGGCAGAAGAACTTCTTAAGGGACTCATATAAAGGTCCCAGATAAACCATTCATGAACATGCTGAGAAAGAGTTAAAGGTAACATAGTTGGCATAGAGGCAAGGACTGGGAAAGGGAGTTGCTTTTTTGGCTTGTGTTTCTAAGCAGCAGAAACATCCCCAAGTCCTGCATCAGGGAGCCTGTTGATCTATAGACAAATGTCCTGGACAGTCTAGCAGATACTCTCAGGATTTTTACTAAAAAAGCATGCGGTTCTTTTGCCCATGATAATTTTCAATGCTAACATGAAGTGAAATCCACAGAGATCACTTCTGTGTGCAGTTAAGTAGCAGAAGGGCCATAAAAACTCTTTTAACACTTTCATGAGGAAAAATTGCAGCTTTAACCACGTCATCTGTAATAAGTTCCTTGAATAGTTCCCTACCAAAATACCCGTAGCTTTGGACTCCTCTTATAAGCATCTCTGCCTGTGGCTGAGAACTAATATTACCACACAGGCTACAATCCTGGCAGCTTCACACCACTTTCAAAGTAAAAGGAAGAAAAAACCTTCGAGCTTCTACATATCAATAAAAGAATCTTTATAGGGGACCAAGTATGGAGGGGAAATAGAAATGTATATGGCTTTCATCATTATTTTGTCCCCTCGAACAACCATGTTACCTTTCTTGATCGATGTCTTTGTCAGGAACCTTTCACAGCATTCAAAGACTGACTCAGATCGGGAAGTGCAAAAAAAAAACTATGAGTGAGCAATGAGGAACTGGGAGGATCTAACACTGGAGAGGAAACAGACGACCTGTGGCAGAAGGAGCAGAGGACTGAAGAAGCAGAGGGGACAGTGCCCTAGGACACCATGCATCTGCAAAATGCTGCAGATAATTGCATAAAATGGCCCCAAATTATGTCTATCACTTCCAATGCACAACTGGTAATATTCACTCTTTGTGCTGCCATACATGTTTTCTAGGACAGTAAACAATACAACCCATGTCTTTAACAACTGCATGCTGAACAAGTGGAGAATAAAATGAAATATGGGAAATCTTTGAGGACTAAAGCCTCCATAAACAGCTTGCACGCTCCTCACACTTATTTTTTTTTTAAATTCCAGGAAAATATTGTTCGATGTTTTTCATAATTTTTAACTTATCAACAAAACATTTCTAGCACAATGATAAATCCCTTTGTTGCTTTTCAAAAGTCTTTCAGTATGTTAATAAAACATTTTTCAAATATCTTTGTCATAAGACTAAGAGGTTGCATTGTTCTATATTTGGTTTGCATGGAATGATTGAGTTTCATTCCTTTTACTTGCTTTTTTGCATGCAATAAGAATGTTAAAGATACAAAATGCATGCAATGTGTAATGCTATGTGTTAAAATATTACCCAGGTTTTCCTCTCAAAGAACTGTTAACAGTACTGCATATATGACTAATATTTATCATTCAGGCTGCACAAACAATAAAGATATTTTTTTCATAGCACACCACTTAGTGATTTTTTTTAAAGCATATCTTAGTGTAACAGCTTGACAGCTAGCTCTAATAAATGCCCTTATTGAAGATCACTCTGTCTATGTCCAACTGTCATCTCCCTGACAAGGCACCCCTCTAAAGACACTGAAGCATGCAGAAATGCCAAGAGTATTGGTCTTCATGAGATCTAGACTACCACAAGGTCTTTCCCAAAGAAAGATCTTTCTGCACAAGAGCCACACTAAAGATATACTAAGAAAAACTGTTAGGGACTGTGGACTTAAAACCCCACAACACCTCAGGATCCAGAAAAAAATATTTTCTGGAAGCAAGCTAGTAAGAATATGAGCATAATAGCCAGATTTGCACTATGCAGCATGGAGAGATGGTAGGAAGTGTAAGGTTGCAAAACTTGCTGGTATAGACATAGGCTTAGTGGACACAGCCTAGGTATTATTCTTTGGGACACCTGCAAATGTAACAGTTTTTTTGGAGTGGAAAGAATGGTGTTAATATTCCTTCTAATGTCTTTATATGTGATCTATAGCTCTGTGTTAGAAGATGCAAAGCACTTCTCCACAAGCTTGTTTTCAAGTTGAGGTGGTTCAGCAGGGCCCAGAGAAGCAGTCTAATTTTTCGTTCTTGCCCATACATCTATTCCCTATAGCGTGATCATGACATACTGCAGATCTGTGTTAGACATCACTGTCTTTACATCTCTGAAATACTCTGGATGACTTTTACAACTAAAGTTAAAAAAAATTACTTCTGAATTTTACAATGGCTGTCAGTAAGGGATGGGAGAATGGATGACTGGCCAACATCCTTCGATAGTGAACAGTGAGACAGCTTGCTTCCTACATTACACTGAAGGACCCTTGCTCCTGTTTATCATGTGTTGCAATTTTAATATGCTTAATCCCTGTGTGCTAATTGACCTCCTTTCTGAGTGGTTTTTTTCTAGGAAGATTATGGCTTTCAGAACAAAAAAAACCCCTACAAACCAAACCAAAACCAAAATAAAATTAAACCATTTATACAGGACATCGATTTTTTTTTTTTTTCTCAAATTGCATGGTCATTTCATATCTTCTTCTGATTCTTCCATCCTTTTTTGGCACAATCAGCTGAGTACTAAAAAGGTTGCTAACTAAGAGCCTGTGTTTCATAGTCTCTCATGTGAAATCAAAGCTTGAAACCAGGGGTGTGTTGCCAGCTGCACCACTAATTTCTGGCTTTATGCCTCAAGCCAAGGCTGCTGTGAATGTCTGTGGTAACCACTGAAGTAGCAGTGAGGAGAGCCAGAAACCAGAGATGGAGAACTGCCTTTCTTCAGTTAGGAAATGGCAGCACTTTTCAGGTTTCATATCATTCACACAGAAACTGGTACCTGTATGGGAATTATAAAATACTGGGGACGGGATATTAAGCATTTTTCCATTGGATTGAAAAGCTCAGACCTAACCCAGGTCTGTGTGGGCCAAAATCTGTCATTATTTATTAGTTGTTCAGTGCTCTGTGCAAAGTGAGTTGATAGGTTCATTTAGTTTTTGGAGAAAAGTGACCAGTTTGTTTAAAGAAGAACTTTCTCTGGTAGTCTAAGGAGAGAGACCAAAGTTAAGATAAACCTGGTAGCATTTTTTATTTTTTTAAAAAACAATTGGAAATTGGAAAAGTGTCCTTAATTTTTTACGTATAAATTTCAGACTATTATTCTCAATTGGAATTTATTAGTACTTCACTTTATTTAGCAAATTGTCTGATTTTGATTAAAAATCTTCCTTGAAATATTGATAATTAATATATTATTTTTCTTTGCTATGTTGGCCCACCATTTTTATAGATGGTTAGTTATGTTATGTATTGTTCTCTAACAAAGGAAGCCCAGTGCAGAGATAGCCAGAATAGGAAGCCGACTGGGATGCCTGAGACTGGAGATTCTGAGAGTTTGGACAGAATAATGTACAGTTTTGTTTCTTTTCTTTTCTTTTTTTTTTTTTCATTTTTCATTTTATGTTGCAGAAAATAAAAATCTCTTATAATATTCTTGAGAGAAAGGCAGTCCATACTTACCTTCTTTCACTGCAAGTCTTGTGCCACAGGTTCTGTATTTGGGTACCAATAGCCCGATCATGGAGACACTGACAGATCTCTGTTCAATGAGGAAATTGGTTCAGAAAATAAAATCCAAAGGGGAAAGGCTTATATTTTCTCAGGTATCAGCCAAGAAAAGTGACTCTCTTAATCTTTTTTATTGTAACTTTTATTATTTTTTTAAATTTACGTCTCTGTCCACTTTTTCTTCCTTTTCTTCCCCATTTTTTACTGGAGGTAACCATCAAATTCTGCTCCAACTTAAAAATAGCTTTGCATCTTTGATAAATTACAGCATTTTTCAAAAAACTGTTATTACTTTTGCTTTAAAGCACTAATGCCCCTGTCTTGAGACACTTCCCTTCTGTTTTGCTTATCTAGAGAAGACTTAAACTATGTGCTTGGAAGCACAAGGTCCTTTTATCTTTCTTTACCTCATGAGACTCTAACTAAACACTTCCATTACAGTAATTTCAAGTTGCTCTGTTCAGGCCATATGGAACCAGAGTATTGTGTCTTTCCAGGAGCACATTGTTAATTTTTACTTGAGCACTTTTCTGCCATTCCAGCAAGGCAAATACCACAATTTCCTTGCACCATGTAATAACAGGTTGCTTGTATGACTAAAATCCATAGTATATCTTTAAGAAAATAGTACCATTGGAGATACAGCCTTATATAGAAAGAACATCCACAGTTTTTGAAAAGTACCATACCATGGCTGACAATATGTGTATTTTTTTAGAGCTTATGGCTGGTTTTGGTCAGAAAAAAAAAAAAGCAAGGTAGACATCTGCAATAGCACCATCTGCTGGTCCTTATAATTTGGTAAAAATTGACAGCTTCCGACTGAAAACTGTACTGCCCATCATGGACACTGTTTACATACACTTACTTGTAGGGAACTGCCAGTATGAATGGAAAATTTTGCAGTAAAAAGCAGCTTATTCTAGTCCATAATGATCTGCGTTTTGTAGAGTGGCCAAGAGTTGGCAGGAGTTCAAGTTTCTTTTAATACTAGGCTGTAAGCTTTAAAATAGGAATGACTGTCTCCTGCTTGCATTTTACCTTACCTTAAGGTTAAAAATAAGAAGTTTAAGGTATAGTATGTGATGTATGCAATTTATCTGGAATGGTGTTTGTACCATGTAACTTCTTTTCAGGATGTTTTCTCTTAAAATGGAAGATACGTATTATGAAAATAGAGATTAGTTCACATTTTGGATTTCATTTCCATTGATTAAACTTAAATGATATTTTCAGGACTCAGTAAGCAAAGACAGAATCGGACTAACAGTATAAAGCATGATAGAGAAGAAAATTTTACAAATGGAAAGAAAAAGAATGAGGTGAAATCTTAGTGTTACCAACTTTCACTATCAGCATCCTTTAAAAAAAGCAGAGAAGGATGTTGGATTGTCTTCAGACCAATTGCATAGCTCCTCAGCTGCTGCTAAAGCTAAGTGAAGGTACCAAACACAGAATGTCTACATTTCAAATGATAAAAGATAGTATATAAAGAATTTGTAAAGCAAAATAGTTTGCAAATACAACTGTGGGTCAGCCAATATCAGCCACTTTGGTCATCAAGCAGTCTTTCTTCAGGACTCTGTTCACTTCTTGCAACAAATAAAAAAAGCTAATATTCAGTTAGCATTGCATCTTCTACCAATGCTCAGACTGCTTCTAGAAATATTTTTTTTTTTTGAAATCTCATAAAAAGAGTTTTCCCACAAGACTTGAAGTATTTCCCAGTTCATGTCAGATAACCCCCAGAATACTCCATTGTTCCATTACAGAATTTTGGATTATTGCACAGAAGCAAATCAGAATGGAGCTGGATGATGCGTTCCAGACAATTATTTATTCACCAGAAATGTGTCAGCCAAAATGAAGGGCTTCAAAAAGTCCTGTGTGTGAAATTGAATTATCCAGCAAAGTTTGAACAAAATTAACAAGATGTGGTAGAAATGGTGAAAGTTTGTTTCAGTACTTCTGAAACATTTGTTTTTCACACACTAGTAATAAAAGCCAAGGAAATGAAGGATTAGCTACATCAAATTAGTACCACTGATGACAAAGGGCAAGGAAGCAACCTCCAGAAGGTCCCCAAGGAAACCACTGGCAGAACCAGAAACTTAGGCCAATCCATAGTGTCACACTCCAGTTGCTATTAGTTACACTATAGAAAAGGTCACTGAATTTCTCAAGGCTTAAATTTTACTTTAACACAGTCTGTAAGAAAAATATGTTTGATTCTTATTAGTAGATGACAGGGTTCTAATAAAACCCTAGTAAAAAGCACAGATATATACTGACCCATGTGCCAAACGGGAAATGATATTATAGCTTTCCCTTTTTATTAAAAATGAATTGAACTCAGTCTCCATTTGCCTAGAACTTAGGACACCCAAATCCATGGAGGGATTTTGCATGCACAAAGGTCCTGCAAGTTTTGATATCTTTTCATTTGTTGGGAACCCACCTTTATTTGCTATGAGAATATGTAGCATGCTTCTAGCACTTCATCAAATTTCTTTAAAGACCACTAGTACAAGAGGAATGTTTCATAGACTTTGTCAAAACAAGTTAAAAATAATTTGTTCTACTAAAAAATGTCATACTGGAACTACAGCTTTTCTCGGAAACATGCAGTTTTGACCAAAATTTTAAAAGTAAGTATTTTATTTTAACTTTACCTTCTTTTTAAACATATTCAGGAAGAATTTTTAGTCAAAACACAAGAAAGACAAGCCTGAGCAGTCAGTATTGTTGTCATCAAGACTGTAATTTATGATATCCATGCTCAAGTTCACGCTGATATTATTATTATTCAAATATTTTTCCAGCACAGACAGAGCAAAAGGCCATGTAAACATACCCTGTTTCATTTACATCCTATTCTTAACCACCAAATAATAGAGCTCAATACACTACATGATCATACAAGGTGGAACAGCTGTAGTAGTACAAGTTGAAGAGAGAAGCTGTCTCATTCTGTAGCCAAGTAGGATGCTCAAGTGATTCAAGTAAATCTGAAGCATCCTTCTTCTTCCTCACATTTCCTTCCACAAAGACATAGGGAAAGTTAATTTAAATGAAAATCAGACTAAAGCCAATGCTACAAAGCATAATTTAGTGCACAATTATTTCTCCCTGCCCTCTTGATTTTATACATTAGTTATAGTAAAATAGTGCTTTCATAAACAGAGGTATGCACATGTAAATTTGCTAACACTTTTTGTTCAGTTTTCTCCATTTCCCCCAACAGTCTGAAAAAATCTTTCTCTTCTTTCCTAAGTTCTCTACATCGAGTGACATCCCTAGTCACTGAATAACAAAAATCCTCTCTGACTTTCCTGAAATAGTGAAGTAACCAGTGCTTTAAAGAGAAAGATCTAGCGAAAAAATGAGGTTAACATGTTTCTCTGTGATTCATGACAGATATATTTCTTAGTATTTGTGCCATCATTTCTTGAGAAAATTATTGAAATAAGTGATGATGAACGTAAGTGGGAATATTCGTGTATTGTGTCAGAAAGCTATATGGACATAGAAATCTTACAAGCTCTGACATGATACACACATGAATTTGCTGACACTTTTTGCTCAGTTTTCTCCATTTCTCCCAACAGTCCCAAAATGGTCCATGTAGCTCTTCTTACAATGCAAAACATCTTCTAGAAGAAAATAAAGAATAGCTTTACCTAAATGACTTACAGCATAGCTATATTTTGTAATATGTTTACATTAGCTTAGAAAAAGCCTTAATAATTTAAACCATTTAGCTATAACACAACATACTATTTACGTTGCCAGCCAAATAGCCAAGAATGTGTTAAACAACAGATTAGAAAACATTCTTGTGATATTTCTGTCCTACTCAAAAAAAGTCTTGCCATCAGTATAAAGAAATGCTTCGGTCCTTTATTCAGTGCCACTGTGCGGTTTATTTTCTGTGACACACATTTCATTTTACGTAACTAGTTACAACACTGCCTGTAAAAGAAATCAATCTCATCAACTCAGAGGGGGCAATTTTTTTAATCTCCAGTTTGACAGGAAAGGGTACTACAAAATTAATTACCGAAGGAAAGATGTGAGGATTACTTCTAAGTACTTGCTGACATGTTCCTCCCAGATATCTTTTGGCACAGTTTCACTGGGAACAGACTCAAGCTTTACACAAAAAGTGTTTACAGAGGACCAATAGTTAGCATAAAAGATTTTATCAGAGCAACCTGAACCAAACCTATAGTATTGTCGTCCTACCATATGTAATAATTTACTCTGCCTGTGGGTGCTTCATGACTAATGGAGCCAGGAGAGTATAATACTTTCACAAATGAAGATATTTAAATATGGGATTTTCATCCCTTTTTGTTTGTTTGAAGCAAAGAAAGTTCAGGGCTGTTGGTAGGTGTTTATGATGTTGAGATGAGGATGTGGGGAATAACTACAAATGCCAATGAGCAATCTTCAGTGTGAAAAGGATTACTCTGAACTACAGGGGACTTCCAAAATTCCTAAAATCCATACTCTTCATGTAAACTATGTGCTACTTCCTATAATATGACTGGCTTCTTTGCCCACACTGCAGTTGGAAGATAGGGTCTTTGGTAATTCTCTACTGCTATTTTGTACATGATTGCTTCCTCAATATATGGATTCCTTCTCTGACTGTGTTAACATAGGGAAAAGCAGCTTCCTTCTTTCATATATGCATGTACATACACTTGTAAACATATACACATACATATTTCATATATTTTTTAGCAAAACCTCTGATCCTTTGGGTATCTGAAATGCTCTAGTATAATGGATGAGGGCATTAGGGAAAGTCTTTAAGCTTGGTATCATTTAATAGAAATCTTTATATGTTCCATTTATATTGTTTTATCTAGTCTATTTCACTAATTCATGAGGGAGAGTTCTGTTGTTAGGGTTGCTAACACAGAGAATGAGAGAGAAGAAGTACCTCTGAGTAAAAACCTTATTAACAGCTATTCAGTGAATTTAATTCTTTCTGGAATACTGCCACCAATTACTTTTTCACATGCTGACTTACACTGTATTTTATACCAGCAGTTGCCATGTGTACACACCATCACGACTACCCTAATTGGCTGAGCATTTTGGAAGTTTCAGCCTGGCCTGACCTGAGCTCACACAGACTAGAGAAATGAGAAGGAAAAAAAAAGTAAAATTTGTTGTCAATGTTATTGATAAGAAGGGACACACAGTCTGTCCACCCTCCCTGAACTGTGAAGATTTTGTTTCCCTTCTCTGTCTACCATGTTTTATGCCTACAGATTCTCATTTAATATAAATAAGATTTAGTTTCAAGGAAAATAAAAGGCTCATCATGGAACATTCTCAATGGCCTTGTAGTGAATGATCTAGCAAAAGCAACATGCTTGTAGAAGGACTGAGGCCTGAAGTACTCGTTTCACACATGAAGTACCCATGAACAAATATTTTTGTAACTCTAGTGAGACCAGTGGACCTAAGACCATTTTCATTCAGGAGGCGTCACTTCTGTAATAGTTCTTAGTCCAGGCCAGCAGGGAAACTAAGTCCAGCCATCTGTTTTTCTGACAATAAGCAATACCATATAGGGAAGAAACAATAATATACGGTTGTGGACTAAGACAGTGAGGAAGCTTTTCTTTATCCTAAATGTCTAATGACTGGAGTGTGGCTTAGTGTTTATAACATCAATTTACATTGACTTTGTGACTTTTCTACTGTAAGCATAGATATTCTTGTTGTCCATTAATATATTAGGCTGTTTTGAATCCTATTGAGCCCTGACCTAAAAGATAACTTGTGGAACAAATTGTCTCAAGCTAATGATGAACTGTGTATATATTTATTTATTTTCTATTAATTTGAAAGGGGTTGCCTTTCAGTCTTATAGACTGTCACTTCAAGTTATTAGAGAAGCTGATTTTGTTTGCTGTCCTCATGTCATAAAATATTTTGAACACTTCTGTACTTTCCTTTTTATTGTCTTTTTTCTGATCCTATGGATTTAAAACATTTTTCTTGTTAAATGTTGCTTGATTTTGTTAAGTATATATATATAAGAATGTATAATGTGCACATTCAAGAGTAGATGAAACATTGAGATCCATATGTCAGTTGCATAACATTATAAACACAAGGAGCTTGCTCTATTTAATTAAAGGCAAAACAATTTTCTTTCTCATTAAGGTCATTGTCAATTACTTTTATAAAATGTCATCATTAGTCTTAATGTCTAGTTTCTCAAAAATGTTAATGTGAATAAGGCCAAAGTGTGTCAAATAGTGATTACAAACAAAAATATGTATCAAAAATTCTCTCTCAATTTTCATGATCCATTGTTTCTGATGTGAATTGATTTCAACAATAAAATTGAATGTGTTTCTTGTTTTCCAGTGTTAAATTCCAATGCTATCTTTCCTAGGTATGAAGGCCATTACAAAAACTGAGACTACAGAGGATTTTATAAAAATGTAAATTAACTGCAATTGTTTATTTCAATAGTCAGTAACCATAAACGAGAAAAATCTGTGCCTTCTTTATGCTGGGTACCACAGAGTGCAGTGAAGGCTTCAAAGTGAACTGGATGCAGGAATCCAATTCTTACCCAAGCCATATTTTGTTTATAGATTTTTGGCCTATTACCTAAGATTTAGAATACCACGGGTCTAAGAAAGAATACTCTCCTGAGTGCTGAACAAATAGTAAAAAAGAACACTTGCCCCAAAGTGCCCACAGACTGAAAGGGCTCATGATCGAAAAGCTTTGATTGAGAAACTGAAGTAAAGATACTGACATGCTAACAAAAAATCATCTCATTCAATCAGCTGAAAGGGAAAGAATTTGAGAGAGGGTTCACTGGAAAAAAAAAGCTACAAAACAATATTGTCTAGAAGAAGTTTTAAATTCAGACACGCATAAACTGCACTCATTATTTTCAGACTTGTCTGCCTATTGCAGAGAGCAGAGTTCATCTTTCGCAACTTAGGCACAGCTCCTAAGTGATGCTTTGTAAGTTGTACAAAGCTTACATTATTCCTAGGTTGACAAAAATAACGGACAAGATTCTCCCCTGCCCTCCTTGGCTTTTTGCCATTATACCCATTACTGAAACAAATTGTCCAATCCTTATTATAAGGATGAGGTCATGTCTTGTGATGGAGTTTTGGGGCTAATTTCCTGAGTGAATCAGGAATGTATAACTCATTTAAGGCATGTTCCAAAATCCAGTGAAATCAGAGGGACTATGTAATGAATGATGGATTAAGCCCTGTGTCTCTTACCAGTTAAGAAGAAAGAGATAGATACACTCTTTTAGCCCCATAGTTAAAAGCAGCATCAAATGCCTTACCCATTGAGTTATTGCAAGTAGAGAATATAAGATAATACATAGGAGAACAGAAATCAGTGAACAGAAAATATTTGCTAATTTTATGATAGGGATAACAGTATTAAGTTTTGCCCTCTGTGAGTCCCTTTATACTTGCTAATGTTCAAAACAATGAAGCATTTTCAAATTAAAGATCAATTAAAAATAAAGCCTTCAGGAACCGAAGTGTTGAATATATATGAAGAGTTGAAAGCCCTATTAACTTCTCCACCCTCAGGTAATAATACGTTCTTTGCTTTCAGTTTCAGCAAAATGAAAAGCTGTCTATCCTACAGACAATACTAAAATAAACAGACATCAAACGTGATGTAACATTTCATATCACAGTGAATTCAGTAAAACAACATGCTAAGATTCAGCAATTTACCTTATGTTCCTAAGAAAGGAACAAATAATGGTAACAATAACAAACTCAAATAAGTGGTCTGGAAGTGGGCTATTAAAAAGTTTCTCAAGAAAACTTGGAAGACAGTTATTTGGATTGAGAACTGAGTCAGAAACACAAATGCAAAGAAATATTTGTATTCCACTTCTGATGTTTTCTATCTGTGTTTGTACTGACAAAGATAAAGTTCTCCGTGGAAAAACCATGGATGGTTTGTTGAGCCTGTGTATTTTCTATTTTCAAATGTCCCATCTACAAGGCATCAGATAAACAATATATGACACCTACCTTCAGTGTAGATGTAAGTCCAGCATTTTATAGCAAGAACAAATTTAGCTGGAAACACTGTCAGATACTTTGGTCAAGACTAAAGCTGACTGAAAGTTGCAAATATATTTTTAAGGGAAAAGAAAGGAAACTTAAAGGTGTCTTCACTTTAAATAGGTAGAAATAACTTTTTTTTTTTTTTGCAAATGGTATGTAGCATCATAAGAAGATTAATTTAAAGTACATCAAATATTTACAGTTAAAGTATTCATGTGTGTATACATGCGCATCCATATACATATCCATGAATATATATGTATGCATCTATAGAAATATATTCTCATTTTCATACTCACGTTCAACATGATAGTGAGATAAATGGCCTTGAGCATAAATGAGAATGAGACCTTATGTTTTCCAGTTGCAGAGAGTGGATCACTACCTTAATATAACATTTGACATACTGGACAAACTGAAATGCACAAGAGCACACAGTTAAATTATTCTTTTAGGAAGGAGGAGGCAAAAGGGTCAGATCTCAGAAGCGCCTCAGGCCAAAATCCTTAGTCTACATGGAGAATGTAAAGCTCTGCTGTTTCTGTGATGCTACTTTGCACTTGCACTCAGGGCAGGATTTATGAGAAAATGACAGAGTCATTCAAAGGTTCTGGTTTGCTTTTTAGATTTCTTTTCTTTGGCATTCTCCCGTAAACAGCATAACACTGAAAAGATTCTCCTTTCTGACTAAACAGATGAAAGGCTCTTTTCATGGAGTGGTCTGTTTAAAAACAAAAATAAAGTAAATTCTATTTAGAAAGAGCAAGTAAAAGGCTTGAATTCCAGGGGCCTTAATCTCCATTTCATCATTTTGTCTGTAAATATTTATTTACGAACTTTTGCCACAGACAGTGGCATTTGGGTGAAGATCAATATTGACTTCTGGTCTATAAACCACTGTATTAGATATGATAATAGATCTAGAAAATCTCAACTCCAAAGTCTTGTGAGATCTTCTACATTGTTACATTGTGAATATAAATCAGACTGGGTACTTTCAATTTATAGTCAGCCTAAGCCTCAGGTGCACTCAATTTATGCTCAGTACAGCCAAAAAAAGTGAGAGAGAATGAAATCTTTAAGTCATATGTCTGCTTCTCTAACCTTGTGTTATCCAAGACTTGTAAATGCCCTCCTGTATAATCCAGGGCAGCCTGAAGTCTCACCTACTTTCAATTACACAAACTTCAGGGACTGCCTACAAGCTGGGCAGTATCAAAAATCCTGACCTGTTTCTTCTTTCCACAATAGTTGATAGAAGGGCTGGGAACCACTAAAGAAATGCCATGCAGAAGAAAAGACACAGATGAGTCAAACTCTTGAATAAAGACTAGAAGGTTCAAGGGTTAGAAATGTACAATAAGGTTAAGTAGTATGCCTGCATCTCATGTTTCACTTGATAAGCACTAAGATACTACTAAGAATAAAGATTTATAAAGCAGATTTGATGGCTTATCAGTATAAGCAATCACTGGGACTGAGACTTTGAAAAACATCAGTTAAAATATTACCCTTTCCCTTCTTCAGACCAACCAGACTCACGAGGTCTGTCTCTTAGACAAAACAAAAGATATTAATGGATGAGAATACTCCACAATATTGAACTATACTGTTGATCTCCCTGATATAAATGTGATTCCTTAGAAGAGGGGAGTATTTATGTAGCATAGTACTCATGTGAAAAGAATTCTACAAAGAAAATTTTGTGGAAAATTTGTGTGAACCAGAGATTAAAAGTGAAAAACAGTAGAGAAGCAGCATACAACTTTCATGAAACCTTTCTCACCTTGCTGCCTCCATTACCTGTAGCAGTAATCATAAGGAAATTGAATGACCTTTTTGCCTCATGTTATCCACTTTGCAAAGTAATACTCAGTGGTCCTTTGTGTAATTTTCATTGTGAATGTGCCAGTCTTCAATAGCTTCTGTTCTATTCATTCATAGCTGTGGTTCTTTCCCCTGTGGGCAAGCTGAACTGATAGTCTCCAATACATATACTTTAGCATTTTCTCTTTTGGGGGGAGTTTTGGTTTGTTAGTGTTTTTTTTGGCTCTGTATGTTCGCTGTTAGCTCATTGTTCTGCAGTGAACCTGACAATGAACCATCCATTTGTTGTTAGCTGTCATATGGCTCATTATTATGAGTTATTTATGATGTAATGGTGCATAATTTTTATGACAAGGGTACAGAGCATTTTACTGTTATTGCTGAAAATGCCATGATAACAAGCAGATTTTGTTAAAAGTACAGAAAATAAAAACAAATTTCAAATTTTCTAATATCAAGGTTTGCATCTATTTAAAAACAGATGAAGCAAGAAATTGATTTTGTCTGAAAGTTTTGTCAATTGTCTGGAATCTTAATGAGAGCCTGGAATTGAAATTAGGTTAATCTACAATAAAGGTCTCGTCTAAAGTTCAAGGGAAAAAATGTGAATCTTACTATTGCCAGGAGAGGCTGCCTTGAGAAAAAAATGTTGATGATCATCTCATATAAGTAATTCCAGAGAAAGTAGAAAAGACTAGGGAAACTGCAATTGCTATTGCTTTTGCTTCTATAGTCCTTCACTACACTTGCTCCTTATCTCACCAAAAAACCATGAAGGTGAAAGATGCAGTTTCTTTAACTGAATAACTTGCTTGTTAGGACAAGTTAACGATTCTCTTCTGAACTGGAATACACATGCCACAGTGATCTATTTGTGCAGTATTGCCCACATTACAATGATATCTGAATTTCTCCATGGTATATGAGTAACTTATTTCAACTTCTGGTATGAAATGACAAAATTCCCAGCCTGACTATGTCTACTGAAGTATAATGGAAAAATTATGTCATTTTCTCCAGAAGTTTTCATGTGAATCTATCCGAGTTCAATAAATTTCAAGTAGTGTGTGGTCACAACCGTCAGTAACAATACTAAAAATGATTAAATCATTTAACAGCAAGTCTCCCACATGGGTATCCAGGAGCAATCTTCTGTAGTCTTAGGTTCCAGTCACAAAGTTCAAAGTAGCACTAGCTCCTAGCTTGAATGGTAAATTGTTACACCCTTTCTGTGAAGAAACTGAAGAACAGTTTATGCTGTTAGTTGTAACTGTTGTGATTAATTCAAAAAGTAATAGTCTTGTGCCTTGCTAGCAAACAAGCTCATGTCCAATGAGTAAAATTTTATCTTTACATATAAAACAAGTATGCCATCTAATATAAATATACATATATTTTTCCAATTCCAAAGTTTATTTAAAATTCCCTTGATGATTCAGCCATCAACACTCCTAGGCAAACTTCTAATTTCTGCAGCATTGAGCAAGTTTAAGGACTAAGTTCTTTTTAATTCAAAACTTCTTTCTATATAACTTATTTACAGGGTTTAGGGAGAGTCATCATTTTAGACTACATTTTTTATTCTGAATAATTCAGCCATGGTCCTTTGTGTTTATCAGTCGCTGACTTCCAGTGAATGTGTAAAGTGTAGATACTCAAATGTGTGTGCATGTATAGGATGTATTCATTAAGAACTAATGTTAGAAAATATAAGTACATTCAATTATGTTCTTGATCAATAAAAATTTACAACATTAAGTCTCTTTTTTTTTTTCCCATACAGAAATGCACATTTTCTCATCCAGTACTAAATGTCATAATTCTGACTATCTAGTAGTAACTGTCAGAGAATTATTTTCAAATCCATTTTCAGATGAATCCAGAAGGAAAAATTTCTGCTGTAAAATTGTTGGCTCATGCACATTTTGGACATACATGTGTTGTAATATCATACTTCCAGGCTGTCAAAAAAGCATAACATCATAAAGAGTAATACCCAATTTATTTTTACTTAAGAAGATGATTTTATGATTCTTTTTTTTATAGGTTAGATTTGGAGAGACTTGGAAGTATCACCAAGGAAATGTTTCACAGTGGAAACAAAACCAAAGACAATTTAAAGTTTTCTGAAGTTAAAGACATATTGGCATGTCTAATTGTTGGCATACCAATATTAGTTGACTCTCCAATGAAACGGCAGGTAAGACTGCTGAGGGTAGCTTTAAAATATGCTCTGGTCATCTGTGCAGGTTTCATCTGAACATGCAGTATTAATTCTGCTATTCAATTAAAAAATGAGAATAATTACTATAGCAACTGCAGAAATCTATGTGGTATGTTGCCTGCAAGATACAGAGAAGTTCCTTGCAGAAATTAATTACTCTCAGTTGGATTTGAGTTGATGTACAATACTCTCTTAAATATAATAAGAAAACCCACACATTTTAATTTTTCTCAGCAGATACTGGTTATTATTTCTAACTATACTTAAATATTAACTGAGCTGGCTCCATTATACTTGTGACTGACTATTACATTTTATTGATAAGGATTTTGATAGAGCTTTAAGCTTACCCCTAAAGAAAGACAGACAAAAGTTAATTCATCCCCAAACTAGTACAAGAGAGAGGAGAAACCTCCATCACAAGGTTATAGAATTCCTTATCAGAAAAATATTTTCATAATCTCTGATTGTTAAAGTCTTTCATATACTCTGAAGCAAGAAGGTTTTCTATCCTTTCCAAAATTCTCTCCTCTCTAGTCTGGATCTCACACCATTGAAGTCACAGGAAACCCATTCAATTCAATTGGTGCAGGGTCAAACACTTAATCCTTACTATTATACATTTGTATATTCTTGTTATCCGTGTAAATGTTAAATCCTGTTTTCAATCCTGATAAGCTCTTGGCCTCAGTGATACCTTGAGGCAATGAGTTCCCAGAGCTACTTGTATGAGAATGTACTTCCTTTTATCAGTCATAAAGTTGTTGCGTTTCAATTTCCCTGAATGTCTAGTATTGCAAGCGAAGGTGAAGGGACATGTCTGTTTTAATTTTTCTCTGCACTACATTAATTTGTCCACTTCTACCTTTTTCAGTCCTATTTGTCCTCTTTCTTAAGTAAACAGTTCAACCCTTTTCAGTCATATGGAGACAGAATTTTGAGTGCCTTTTCTTTCTACTGAAAGTAATGCTGAGTGAGTTTGTTCTTGGTTTAATCGAACATTAGGTAGCAGGACTCCTACTTCCACATTCTGATCTAGTAATATAGTTTTTCCTGGCATTATGTTTAATTTGATTTTAAAATAAGTGTTAATTTAACAATTTTGGGAAAGATATTAAATGATTCTGACGAACAGGAAATGTTTTCCACCAGCTAAGCTTCCTAAAACATACGTGAGAAAAATTTATGTAGACAAAAGACTTCAGAGTATAGAAGCAGTCAAATAAATCAGAAGCAGTTGTGGACAGATTTATACTTTTTATGTATTTTAATTGCACTGGCACTTTAATTTTTCTGTAATTGCACTTTAATTGCATATATTTTTCTAAATTTAAAAAAGTAGTTAAAACGGCATTGTACTAGATGAAATAATTTCAGGCACTTACTGCAGGTGTTTTAAACAATTCAGGTTTGGAACAATTTCATAGTCCTATTATATAATGCATTTAAAAATTGCACTTGAGTAATTCTGCCTGCAATCAGCAAAGATCCCGTAATACTGTTTTTTAGTCATCAAATAAAGCAAAGCTGAAACCTGTGAACTAAAAGAACCCATTCCTTTTGCCTTCTGGGAGGCCTCTTGAGGCGCTGAAGTTTTGAAAATCATTCTTCTTCTGAATTTAGGAGACTAACTCAAGGAATTTTGCTTTCATATATGTCTTTCACTGTTTGTTACTTTCTGATCCATTTTCATACGGTACCTATGAATTTTAAGCCCTTGAAACCAGAATTTCTGCCAGGTTTCTGTGTGTGGTTAGTGCTTT
This sequence comes from Nipponia nippon, assembly GCF_047370975.1. NCBI lineage: Eukaryota > Metazoa > Chordata > Aves > Pelecaniformes > Threskiornithidae > Nipponia > Nipponia nippon. Next base: position 89,266,366 of record NW_028262290.1, on the reverse strand, counting down.
GGATTCCTTTATGTGAAACACCTTACAACACATTATTTCTTGTAAATGTTGGACTTTCTTTGAGTACCACTCCCATATGTAATGTGTGTCATACTTGGCAGTGACTACAGTTAATTCGTGGAACCCAAGATCACATATCATTTCAATCAATTCAAAGAAAATTTCAGCCTTTGAATTCTACATAACTGCAATTATCTAGCAGGCTGCTAACATTGCAACAATTAATATTACAATTAATATTATTTCAGTGGCCAGAAGCCATATCAAAGGTAAAGACTCATTTTGTTCAAGGCATTAACATATTCTACAATTATCCTTGAAGGATTTGTTATTTAATTTAAAACTAGAGATAAATGTGGCCATGACACACAAATTAAAAAATGGTAGAGAAGATGAAAACAGCAAATAGCATCTCTGCCTGAAATCTATTGCTGTATATCTATGGGTTTCATTGTACCATCAATGTTTAAGCTAAACGTCTCAGTTAATTCTTTAGGAGTTCTGCTTAAAAGCAAGAAATTACAGTATAGCTCTTCATGTTTGATATTTGCTTTTTTGCTGGCATGCATCTTGCTTTTTATAGTCCAGGGGATGTTTATTAGTATGTAGGTTATTTTGTCTGGTCCCATAAACAGATGAACCATTATTTATACAGATTCAATATTGGTGAACCAATAAACTGATTATAGGCCATTGCTAATGAGAAGCAATTATTTGTAATTTTAGAATTTGAGATGCTTATAGAGACAGCTCAGTGCAATAAAGTATATGAAACTATTAAGTTTCTCACAGCCCAGTGATGTGCACCATTAGTGACTGGCACAAAGGTAGTGCAAAAAAATAGCAGACACTTACAGCTGGATAAGTATGAAAACTAGAAAGTGAACTGAGAAACATCCCTGATTCAATATATAAAACAGTGAAATGAATTTGCCATCTTCATTCTGTTTCTGCCCATGTAAAACTTGGCTTTAATAATGGAAATAGATGGTAGGGCACAGAGCAAATTTTCCAAATACCTACATTTTTAAATATGAGTGCTGTGGTTTAACCCCAGCTGCCCACTAAGCACCACACAGCCGCTTGCTCACTCCCCCACCATGGGAGGGGGGAGAGAATCAGAAGGGCAAAAGGGAAAAAACTCGTGGGTTGAGATAAGAAGAGTTTAATAATTGAAATAAAATAAATTAAAATAAAATAAAATATAATAACAATAATAATAATAACAATAATAATAATGATGATGATGATGATGATGATGATGATGATGATGATGATGATGATGATGATGATGATGATAAAAATAAAATGTAACAAAAAGGAAAACAACAAAAGAGAGAGAGGGGAGCAAAACCCAGGAAAATCAAGTGATGCAATTGCTCACCACCTGCTGACCGACGCCCAGCCAGTCCCCGAGCAGTTATCACTGCACCCCAGCCGACTTCCCCCAGTTTATATACTAAGCATGATGTCATATGGTATGGAATATCCCTTTGCTCAGTTTGGGTCAGCTGTCCTGCCTATGCTCCATCCCAGCTTCTTGTGCACCTCCTTGCTGGCAGAGCATGGGAAGCTGAAAAGTCCTCGACTAGTATAAACACTGCTTAGCAACAACTAAAACCTCAGTGTGTTATCAACAGTATTTTCATGCTAAATCCAAAACACAGCACTACACCAGCTATTAGGAGGAAAATTAACTCTCTCCCAACCAAACCCAGGACAATGAGTTATCTATACATTACCCTTTCCAAGCATAAACATAAAAAATGTGCAGTTTACTGTAGCTTAATATATAATAAATAATAACAGCAATACCATTTAGAAGTTTTATAGCACTTTTCATCTGTAAATCTCAAAGCAGCTTACACAGGGGGGACAGTAGAGTAGTTCTGGCATCAAAAAGCCTTTCAAACTCACACATCATCCATTTGACAAGTGTAAAGAACACAAAATCTGAGTAATATGTTCATCCCATAGGCGAAGTTACAGCTAAATCTTGCATTAGTGCTATGTATTGAGTTTATTTTAGCAACAGTCTAAAAGAAGGAGAATTGCAGCACTGAAGCTATGAAGCTATGCTAAACTGAAGGCCTAAAAGTTAGCATCCAGACTTCCACCAAAGAGCAGAAAGCGAATTCTAGGCTGGTAAAACACGTGTCACAATGCTTTGAACATCGGTCACATAGGTATTTCCACACCTTCACTGGGGGATGAGGAATGGCACTAGGACTTAAATCCTACCAGTTCTGACTGTACCTTGTGAAAGAATCAGGCAAGGAATAAATCAACAAAATAATTATCTTTACAGATAACCTGTTTTTATGTGGACAGTCAATGGAAGAAGAAAGAAAGTTCAAAAAAATTCAGCAGGAGTTTTTGCAATCGAAAGTCTTAACAAAAAACCCACAGTTTTAGCAAAAAATATATTATTCCAATCAACTTTTATTGCAGCGTTGGCAGTGTTGTTAAAAAGAGCAGTCCTCACCTCCACAGTTCTCCTTTTTCTCCAATTTTTCTTCATCTCTCTTCTCAGCCTTTTGCAGTAGAAAAATTGGACAGTATGAGGTTAAAGGGAAAAGATAGGAGGAAAAGAAAGGAAAATCAAAATATTTCATACTCTTTTTTTTCTTTTTTTATCTAAAATATAATCTGAAAATTAGAGTTTTTCACTGTTCTAGGTAAAAGTTTTCAGGAATAAGGACATACAGAACACATACGGTACCTACTATATTGTTGTGGATGCTAGTGGAAACAAATAATAATTTGATATTTCTGTCACAAATACTTTCTGAACAATTGCGTTCCTGGTGTTTCTGCCTCATGTCATTTAATGCTCCATCTGATGCCTACATAATTGTTTGATAACAGAAAACAGTCAGGAAAGATCACCTGCTACATTCTAGCAGGATCATGAAAGATCAGCTACATTCTAGCAACTTATGGCATATTTTTCTATAATTTTCAGTTGATCTCTCTTTTGAAATACTGCTAGACAGACAGCAGGTTATATGTCAATGCTTCTTTGATCTCCTACATTTAATTGGGGACACCAACAAGATCTTTCATGTTTAGAGGCCAGCAAGGAGTAAAAAGCAATGTTTCATGTAAAGCTTGACAAATTGTCTTTTATTTTTTTCTTTTTTATTTCCTTTTTCTTTTTTCTTTTTCTTCCCTATGGATGGAAGACCAAGCAGTCTCTGTTGTCTTAACACTACCAACTTCTGTTGAAGAAGATATTTAAAAAACTGAGATTAATATGAAAAGTAGGAGCTTCATTCCTATAGTAGAGTGACTAGCCTGAATCTTTGCTGCTTTTTCTGGTGGAAGATAGTAGATATGCTAGTCTGTATATGTACCAAACCCACTCCACCTAATATAAGAGTAAGCAATATATTTTGTGATTAAAGGTAAAATGAAATTAAGTCCTGTTTCAGAAGGCTACCTCCTTATACAATGAAATACATTTTATGAAGATCCAGTGCTTGAAAGGCAAGGCTCAGTACACCAAAGATTTCCAAAGAGCCAATGCAATGGAAAGGAAGGCTTTTCCTGTACTAATCACCTGTAAGCAGCTCTGTACTTCAACATTCTTCTTTGTGCTTCAGTTAAAAATTAAATCAGAAGAGGCCACCTGAGATGAAAAAGAAATATATATTTAAGTTTAATTCCATCTGATAAATTAAGATGTTACCAAACCTTTTAGGATTAGATTGTCTTGTATCCTTCAGACTTGTACAAAGGCATAAGAGAAATTAAGGAACTACTTTTCGTTATCTCTACTTAGATCTTGGCATTGGATCTCTATGATGTTTTATACAATATTACATCCTAACACCAAGCAAGTGAAGGAAAATTAAACGAATAGTCCTTATTTGTAGCAGATGGAGCCTTGCCACATACAGAGGCACTGGGGAAAAAAAAACAGAAGACATACTGCATAGTCGCCTCTTTATTGTGACCTTTTTTCGCTTGTGCAATGATTCTCAGCATTTTGCTCTTACTTGAGAGCTATTTTAAATGATTGCTAAAGTGTATGGCATATATTTAAAGTGAGTGACTGTTTGACTAGGTAATTAGTAATGTCTATTTTCCTTCAAGCTCTGAGCTATTGCTGTGCAGTCATTTTGGCTGCACTGGATTGCTCTTCTAGCATGTAAACACAATCTACAGAATTCATTTTTAAAAATATTTTTTTAAAGTAAGTTAAAAGAACACCAGAAAACTATCTGAAATCTCCTCCTTTGGTATAAACTTTTGTTGAACAAGCAAGATGGCCACATTGTGCTAGAACAGAATTTAACTCTTGAAGGTGAGTGTTGTTGATCAAGCAATTGTTCCTGCTAAAGCAAAAGGCCTTAGTGGTTGTATGGGCTATTTGGAAATTGACCTTTTTTATCTAGTAATCACCAAACCTGATTGATAGCTTGTATTTTCATCTTACCTATTGCTAATAAGCTTCTTTGTCTGTTTAGAATGATTAAACCTTTAAATCAAGTTTATTTCAAAGGTTGCCTTATCAAACATTTTGCTGTTGACCAAAATCTGTAGACTGTCAATTATGCTTCATTTATGTGGCTGCCTACCTGCTGTCCTGTGATTGCCCATAAGCTTTTGTCTGAAACATCTGATCACTTTTAGAAATGTGGCAATATTTAAATATACACAATCCTGAATATCTTTGCTCCTAACTTAGATCGCGTTGACTTCAGGCCATAGCAAGCTGGTAGGGTTTGATTTCATATCAAACGTAATGGGTGAGACTCTAGACTGACTAAAGTAAAAAAAAATTGGATGAAATTCAATGAGGTCAAGCATTTACTCACATTTTCAATTTCTAGTAAGAAAACAGACAAACCACCACGTATAACTATTTGGTCTAGCATCAATGAAGTCAACTAGAAAAGCTATCACTGACTTCAAAAAAGTCATGGATTAGTTCCAAAAGGATTTCTTTCAACTGTCTGAAGACTCCCCAGCCTTTCAAACCACTTCAGGCAGAATGTAGGCCAAATCCTAATGACTTAAGAAAAAAATAACTATTGGTATAAAGGCAATGAACCTCATCTCTTTCTCTTTTTTTTGTTTTGTGGCAGGATGGGTCTCACTGGATGAGCGGGAAAATGAGTGATTTCATGTTACCATGCCCACACTGCAAGCTTTTCCTAACACTTAAGTAATTCATGTGCACTAGATTATCAGAAGTGAAAATTGTTTGGCATTTCAGGCTTAGAATGAAAAGCCATTGGGCAACATAACAACCTGTTCAGTTGCTGTTCCTAAGGTTGGAAACCAGACCTGTGAATACTGAGATAAGGATGAAGTGTGGCTATTATATTACTGGTATGCAAAGATCATCACCTTGCATATGACAATGGTTTTTAATTATCTAGGACAGTAATAGGAGACAAGAAAAACATTTTGTGAGTGTATTGCAAATGAAAGAGTTGTTCATGATGGATGAACAACAAAGCAGCATTAGTTTACACTTGTTTAAAGCGTTTAATAGATTCAAAGTTCTCAGAGGAAAGAGATTGCTGTCTGGCTTCCTGCGTATTGCAGTATACAGGACCTTCTTGTACTTCATCTCAGCCTGTCTATAGTAATTTACTAATGCTAAGTTTTGACAGCATATTTGTGGACAAAATGTGAGATACAGCTGGATATATTTCACCCATCGCTAAGGCAAGCATGGAAAGAAAACTGTCTGAGAAAGCACTGCGACATTGCATAACAAATTAGCATGAGGTGTGAAGTAATGTAAAACTTCATCAGCAACCTAAATATGCAAATTTAATAACCTGAGTTAGATTTTATGTTTGTTTGATAACAGAACTGAAATCCAATTTCTTTGAATAACTTCTTTGAGAATCTTTCAAAACTCTGAAAGCAGTTCATCAGGCACCAGCTTTTGGGAACACAGTCCAGCATGTTCAATGACAGAAGAACGCACAGATGATATGCCAGAAATATTCCCTCTCATATACACTACCCACATTCTTCTACAATCACAGACAATTTATCATCCTGAATGAAATTACAAGTTTTCAATGTATTTTTATGCTACCAAATCAAGAATAAAATCTACAGGATGAAACTAAATTACAATATTAAATTTCCTTATTTCCTTTAAGTTTCACATTGTTAAGAAGATGAACTTATTTTATTATTATTATTTAAAATATACAGCAAGCTAAGTTTTGGAAATAAAATCCAGCACAATCTCCTTAGACAGATGTTTCTTGGGAACTGAAGAGCTCTGGTGTAAATTTACTGTATATTTTATTGTAGTTCCAAAATTTGGAAAGCTGTCAATACTATTAGGTCTTACAGTCAGTTTAAGGAAAGATTGAAATCAGTAACGGAGTAGGAAAAAACCCAAGTCTCTCCCCCCCTGCAATACTGATTTCAACAGAAATCCCAGTTTTAACAGTATCAATGTGTATTAGTTTCTTGCCCGTCTTTCTAGAAAAAGCACATACAAAATAAATTAACATGACTGAAAATTTGTTCTGATTACTCACAGTACTGCAACATAAAAGTAATTGTCAAAATATTTTTACATACTTTTATCAGAGAAAATTTTTACTTTAAAATAGTTTGTGTCATTTATCAGTTCCTAATACCGCTGCTATGATCAAAGTGTTAATTGCCTCTGGAGGAAAAACAATCCCAAATTAATCAAGCATTAGCTGGTGACCACAATTCTTGTTCTGATCTTAAAAAAAAAAAAAAAAAAAAAGAGGTGAATTCAGTTAGCAAAATTAATGAATAAAATGTTTTAGAAAGAGTTCTCTTATACTTCAAAACAGCAATGTACATATGGATTGAAAAATCCAAATTTTCTAATGGATTGTAATAATAATAAACAAGGAATCCCATTATTTCCTTCTGGAGGCATATTAACACTATGTAGTTTACAGGATGAATTTAAAAACACTTTTCTCAACCGCTCCCTTCATGGCACAATTTGTAATTATAAGTAAAGGCTATAAAATTTTAACTGCTGTTAGTGACTTCTGCCAAGAAACGCTTTCCAGCAATTTAAACAACTCAGAGGGCAGAGAAAGAGTCCAAGGAAAAGAAACATATTATGGCATTTTGTCGCAGAAATTGGACAGAGAGAGAAATTATGCCTGGACAGTAATTGGAGAGAAATTGATAGAGAGGTAATTGAGAAAAAATTAGAGATTGCCTGATAAATTCTTTTTTTATTCCCTGTGCTTACATAAATAAATAAATAAATAAATAAGTAAATAAACCCCAAACCCTGAAAGACTAAAATCACTTGCTCTGAACATGTATAGAATAAAATCTTTTCATATTATTTCTTCCTTCTTCAAGGAAACATGACTGAAACAATGACTCCATTTAATGAGTTGTCTCAAACTGATACAGATTAGCCAAAAAACTATTTCACTAACATTTGAGCTAAAAAAGAGAGCTCTAAATGGCCTCAAACAATGATACAGCATCACAGAAAGTATGGTAGACTTCCATTGTAGCTCATTTTAGATGCTGCAGCTTCTGTTGATGACATTGTCTTCTTCTTAAATGAAAACTTGATATAACCTGAGAATAACTCTGGAAAAAAAATCCTCAGTCGCCTGATGGTCCAGCCTGTTTTTCTCAGTTTGAAAAATGGACACCTATAGAACAAATTTTGAATTGAATTTCAAAGGCTAGGAACAAACAGAGCTTTTATATTTCTGCTTGGTTTTAGTTTGTATGTTTTTTCTCCCCCACTTAGTAGATTTATTATCAATTGCAACGGTAGGTGCAATAATGAAGGAGACAATACCAGCTAAAGGTGAAGTCAAGTAGGCCAGTCCGGGCACACTGCTGGTCTGATCCAGTAAGGAAGCTCTTACATTGCAAAGAATCAGAACTCCTAGTGTTGTTAGGCTTTTGAGTTCTCATGTTAAATAACACCTATTATTAGACCAGACATCCTTTCTGGAGTATGGTTGGTTGGTTTTTGCATATGTAGTTTATATCGTGTCTTCTTACATGCCTCTGAAGTGTTAAACATGATAAAAACCCCATTTTTTGTGACGGAATCCAGATGTAAATACTGGAAATAAAGTTGACATTTCAAAGCCTTTTTGCCATAAATAGATGTTAATAAATAAAAAGCCACCTTTGTTCTGAGTCTCTCTGGCCAGTGTGCTGATACAGTGTGTTTAATGCAGCAGAGAGAAATTACTGAGTATGTTTAGTACAAAGAATAAGCATGAGAGCTATCTCAAAGGCAGTATCTTGATGACCCTTCACAAGAACCTTAGAAATAAAATTCTTTATCAGCTCTTGCTTGATTGTTAATTTATATCTCAAACAGCTGGCCATGATACAGTCATTATTCTAGAAACTTTGCAGGTGGAGTAGTTTCAGTTATACTTACTAACATATACATAAATATATATGCACACATACGTTTACATACTAATTCATACTGTTAATACATTTTATTCTCATATAGTGATAGCTGGCTAGAAAGAAAGGATTCAGAGATGTTGGCATTTGGGGGCTTTTTTTAACCTTCGTGAAATTTGAGGGAAATGTGGATAAGAAAACTTCTCTCTTTGCTTTCTCCTCATGTCTGCAACACACATCAGCTGACCAAGGATTAATCTCTTAGTTGGGATAGGTAGTAGCGTTCTCAATTTAGATCACCCAGCCCTTATTACACTAATTCACATGGCTGTGACACCAAACATTTGAGGGTGTTTCATCTTCTTACCAGAAAGTCTATCAAGGACTTGAGAAAAGTTCATCAAAACAAAGACTTGAACCTCCCACTCACACTTTGCTAACCTTTCATATTTAACCTCATGGGGGTACCATTACAGGAAGACATTTTAAAATAACTAACCACATACATACTTACATACAAATTTGGACCTAATGCACCTTCTGAATGCGCTTCCAATAAAAAAAAACTGATATGGCTTGGGGACAGCTTAGCAGAAGATGTAGCTGGATGCCCTTCTGAAAGATAAACAGTAATTCAACCAGAAGCTATGGGTTTCATGACGAAAATAGTGTGACAATTTATGATCTGAATCACGCAGGAGATCATATTGAATTGTCTGATTTCATTGCATGATGTATTGTATTACATGATTGTATGTTTTAAAATGTACTATTCAAATATCCCCCACTAGAAAAGTCTGGCATAACGAAAAAATAAGGCAACTTGCATACTTCCATGGAGTGAAACTATCACAAAGCTTAATTATACATTTGAATTGGTGTTACTACCATCTTCATGAACTCAGGTACCAAAAGTAACAACATTTAGAGTTTTGCCATAGTGATGTTCACTACACACATGCTTCCCTCTTGGTTAGTCTTCACACCTAGATCACATTAGCTCTTCTCTCCACTAAAGTCAACTATTGACATGTTTAATGCTACATGATGCACAAGCAGAAGACTTCACATCAACTTTTCTCATTACCTTGCTCTGCCTCATTGGTATTCTTTTGTGTTGGATTAAGTTTGAGTCCATTTTTGCTTCTGACAAGTGTGATCGTTTATTGCATTATATTAAATTCACTGTGGCTGGTTGGGTAACAAATGGACAAGCTATAAACTGGGGCCATAGGGGCTGGCAGTTGTCAACACTGTGATAAGCTAGTGCTTTATCATCAGAAACCAAAAAGTACTTAAATGATACTGGCTATAGTTATGGTCACAATTTATTGGCCTCAAGTGACTACTTGCTGTACGGTGCCCTGACTTTTTTTCTCTCAATTTCTGTTTTGCTGTAGTTGGCATTATAAAATCTCAGTTCTTTTGTACAAAATCTTTATCTCTTTAATATAAGAGAAGGCAAGAAAGGATATGCAGCAGAGAGCTGGAGAGGCTAATAATACATTGTGAAGTTTTATATAAGGCCTTTATGGAAAAAAACAACAACCTCTTCAGTCAAAATTGAATGAACACGCTCGTCTTTCCTGACATGTCTTCCCTCTTAATGTTTTTTTAAAAGGTTTTAGTTAAACAAACCATTTTATTGCATTTGCATTTCAATTCTACACTTAGAAAGATAATGACATGATTTTCCTAAGCACTCCTAAAACTGGTCAAGAAATCATTATTTTGACAAAGACGAAATGGTCTTATTTTCATTTAGGTTTTCTTTCACCATTTTTTTCTGTGAAAAACCAGCGACATTTATAGTTTTAGAATTTGCTTTCCCCAAAAGGTACATTTTCTCAAAAATTAACTGTTCTTTGGGCTCAAGTCAATGCCTAGGGATTAAATAAGCAAAGACATCCATAGATTTAGGCATTATGAATATGATATGAACTACACAGTTCTGCCTCCAAAAAGATTAGCATCTAAGAGTAAAGGTGGAATAATGATTGTCACAAATATGTTCTGTTTCTGCTGAACTGTTTTCAGTTGGTTTGTCTTTGTCTGCTCTTAACAACATGGACAAGCACCAAAATTTTTCATCCATGATGCTATCCCAATACGAACTTTACTGACCAGTGAGCTAAAGTTATCCCATTCCCTCTGAGAGGATTCCCAGCAGTCTTTGTGTCATAGCTGAATTGAGACCCATATCACACAACTCATAGCATATGAGGGCCTGAAAGAGGTCCTGTCAGCTCAAGGGTATCTGTCTGCAGGTAGCCAGTGGGAAAAACAGTGCTTAATTCACCCACATATCTATGTCTAGACTATCACTTACCGTGGTACTCCGCTTAGGCTATCATGTCCTGAGAATAAAATAATTCTGTTACTACCGCTTTTATTAGTTTCTCACATCTATTTATATTTTGGTATTGCGTTTTTCAGCACAGGAAAATACCTCTTTTGCCCGTCTTTTTCCTTCTGCTGACCCTTTCTGTCAGCAGTTGTCAAACAGTGGTCTGTGGTCTAGAAAAGGAAAGAGAACGATGTCATTGGCTTGGTTTAGTTTCCTGAATAATGGTGTTTAATTGTTTTGTCTCCAAAATTCAAGAATCACTGACCTACCCCATTTCAATATTTCTTTTTAAATTTTCCTATCAGCTCCATTCTCATTCCAGATATTACTGATTCTTAATTTATTCTCATCCAGTTGCTTTTATTCCCACACTCCTGTACAGCTTTGGCTACTGCAGCTATCATTTAACTTCAGAACAGAGGTGACCATAGCTTACTTGGTCCCACAATTGCATACTAATATGTTGTCTTGATCAGGGATTGCCCATCACCTTTTTTTTCCCATGATAATCTTTCCTGGGATCAGAGTTTTCAGGTTCCCAGTTTCCTGGTGGGAGGAATCAAGAGCCTTTACAGATTGACACAACACTATATTTTCCAGGGTGTCCAGATATACAAGACATATATATCCTATATATAGGTCGCTGAAAATAAATTTGATAGATATCTTCAGTTATCAGAAATTTTGAAAGGGATTCTTGTAGCTAAAGAAAAATAGTACTTGAATATGTCCGGAGGCTGCAAGATCAAGCCTTTAGTTTTAACATTCTATTTTGTATATTTAAAATAAATTGCATACTTGGTGAATCCTACCATTTTCCAAGCTTTCTATGGAAATAACATGTTTAAAACTTTGCATGAAACTCTAGCCTTACCACAGTCAATAGGAGTATTTCATTAGCGATGGCAGGGAGAGATTCTAGCCATACCTGCAGATTAAGGTTTTTTGTCAGATAACTGCTATTATTTTTCTCAGCTCTCTGGTAGAATTCTACAACAAACACAGAATCCCTGAGCAAATTCTGTTAGAAGAATTGTAAAATAGTGTACTTAGAATCTAGAAATGTGTCACAGATTTAATATGTGATGTTAGAAAGGGCACGTAACTTCTACACTTTTTTTTTTCTTAAATGTAAAGCGTGGATTCATTCTAATATTTGATGTTAGTGGAACACCATTGTTCCTTTAGATTTTGAGTTCCCTGGAACAGAATCTCTTTATTGCTATGTGTGTTTAATTGAGTGTTGTTGTAATGCCGATAAATAGTGAAATCCCACAGGCTTTTTCAAGAATCGAAAGAAATTTTGTATTTTCTTATTTAGATAATTCTATAGAATTAGAGCTGAGCAAAAATATGTTTCCCTACCATCCACGATGTTCCAAGAAGAACAAAAATAATAATTCTACAACTAAAACCATTACAAATATTTAATAAAATATTACAGGGAATGCTACAAAACTAATTACTGCAAAAGCATTACACATCTATTCAACACCCTGCTTTTCCACTTTCCCCCAAGCAAGGACAGTGTTCAAAGTGCTTAAAAACCGACTGTTTGAGGGTCTTCTGCTCTGTTGTTGTGGCTGTTCCACTTCAAGTGAACAAATCAGATTAAGGATTTAAACCTAAATTTCTGAAGATCCAAACTGCTCCAAACTGACCCAAACTGCTATTGTGCTTTCTGAGCCAAATGTCCATGCTTTGACCAATTCATTCTTTATTTGCATCAGTATTTTCCTTTAAAAAGCTTTGTCTTAGATGAATATACATTCTCTGGAAAAAAAAAAAAAAGTCTGATTCTATAAAGAAAGTGTTAGGAGAGAATCTGTTAACCAGTTGCATTTGTTTGGAATATCATTAAGGAGCTTTGTCATTCAGCATATGATACAAATTTGTATGCGAAAAGACAATAAGCTGCTTCTGCAGAGACTGGGCTTTATGACTGCAAATATCAGATATAAAAGTTCTTATGACCACATTTTAATTTAGATAACCAGTATGGACCTGAAAAATCATGGATCTCTCTAGAAGAAAGAAAAGTCAGAACAGATGTTCTTGAGAAGACCAGCTACCAAAAAGAGTATGTCATTATTCTTTTATGTAATTAAAGATAAAAAGATAAAATGCAGAATTCCTCTTCTTTTGTAAAAAGTGTCAAGGCTATCTCATATTTGAACAAACACTAAATTAAAGTAATTCTTGAAGTAGTTTCAAGATAAATAAAGAAGACCTGAATATTCCCACTTCTAGGGCTTCATGAATTTTGTTCTTCAGCCTTCCTTACCCACTTGGTTGCCTGACAGCTTGCCTACTAAAACTTCCCTTTAAAGTCTTGCAGTTTTATAAAGTGTAGACTACATTATCTGCTAAACTCCATCTAGAAAGTTATATCAGAATATAATATATCAAGGCATTGCAAGGAGAATGCAGTTCACCGGACTGCAATTACGCTGACATAAGGTCTAATCCAAGTTACTTCTGCCAGGTGGCTTGGGTAGATTCATTTCTTCACTGTATTCTCATTCACAAACTGGGCTTTGGTGTTTACTAATGAAAAGGGCTATATAAAATTTGTCTAGCTGTTACAAAGGTGACAATTATCTGATACTTACTAATAGATCTTTTTCTAACTATGTGTTTAAATAAAATCTTGATATTAACTCTCTTACTTTGAATTCTAAACTAGATAGAAAGAGAGAACATAGTATTTCACCTTCTATTTATACAGTCCATACACAGACATGGGTTTTTTTACCGTATGCCTGTGGCTCAACAATAAATACTTTATTAAGGTGTTAAGTCTATGTAATCTTTCTTAAAATACTATATTTAACACTTAAGCTCTGACCTGGACATACCTACAGTATTTCCTTTTTGCATCAAGAAGGTTACACATTCAGCTAATGAAAATTCATTCACTTGAAAGCCAAAGCATGCCCGACTACCTGTAACCAGTTTTTCATCTTTCAGTGACCTTAAATAGGCAAACATTCCTACTAGGTTCAGCGTGGGACCAAGCTTACTACAGGCAAAGATAGAAAAAAGGAAAAGCATTCCTGGCTCACCAGCTGTTTTCTGCCTACTAAGCTAGATAAGCTACATTTTAAATTTTACATATACAACTTCTAGTGAGAATAGTTTTCAATTTACTACACATTTTCAGCATCTGTCCAACATATCCAGATTTCTTTGGAATCCAGGAGGCTGAGAAGGGAAATAAGAGCAAGAAAATTCATGCCAGCCTTTTCTTGTGGCAGTCCTAGAGCTCAAGCACAGGATGTATATTCTGGTGTGTTCTGCTTGAAGGCTGGTGATTACATGTCCAAGATGAAAAGCTTCTCTGCATTATGAACCTTTTAGTTACAAATGAGCATTTCTTGATGCATATTAAACTTGACACATTAACTCCTGGATGAATTACTTACAAAGGGAGCTGCTTAAGACTATTAAGATATATACAGTGAAATCCTAGGTGCTAAGTAGAGTTAACATTATTCCAAAGTGTATTTGTTTTTAAAGTGTCTGGTTTAGCTTAAGTTTCTCTCTTTAATCATGCATACTGCCCCAGGCTGCCAAAAAGGCAGCCATCAGCATTGCTTAGTGAAGGCAGCTTAGTGCTGTCAGCCATCTTATCTCCCCTGCTGCATGGGCGATAGCTTTTATCTGTGAGTATAAACATTAAAATGGAACTATAATCCTACCTTAGTCCTACAGAAGATTTCCAGCTGTTTCTCAGATATGAAGAAACTCCTCCCATTACAGAAAGGCGTATGTGTCTGTTTGTGTGCTTGTTTGTGCGTATGCGTGTTTGGACAGTAAAAATCACGATGAGCAGGAATTTAACTGGAAAAAGAAATTTTACCTTCGGAACTTTCTGGAAATAGATAGTTAAGCCAGGGAGCCAGTTTTATGTAGCAATCCAAATCTAACAGATAGAATGCAATTTAAAATATCTAATCGTATTAACAACGTGGCACCACAGCATAATGTGCTTTAAAACTTTTTTCTCTTTAATGTACCATTCAATTTTTATTTCAGGGTTTTTCATGCACAGCACCTCAGAGCATCAGTTTAAATAAGGAAATAAAAGGGAGCAAAGGCACTAGCATATGAAATCCTAAAAGTAAGTTTGTTTCAGCATTATTTATGAAACAGAAAGAAACCTTTTTTAGTAAATGGGGAAGATAATTTCACCATTTCTGCATGGGAACTGAAAGTTCTTTCCTTCTAGGTTGTCAGTTGAATGCAAGAACATTTTTCAAAGCATGTTAAGTATGCAAATCTAGAAAATATTATTTTTTCTAAAATCAGGAAAAACATGCAGGATAGTTTAGAGATATATTGTCTCATCATTCCTTTAACAGATCCCTCTGTCCTCTTGTCACTGGCCCGCAGTCACATCATTATTAGATCCTTTGTGCTGTAGAAACTACAATTTGGAACAACCTCCCTAAATCTTTTTACTGCAACAATACTTTTTTCTGACCTTAAATTATCAGTTTCTTACTCTTAGTTGCTTTCCTCTCCTGTTAATGTTGTATGGAACTTAACTTTAGGAATACAAGGAATGCTGTTTGTTGAGCTGGGGTTGGCAGAAAAGAAGAGAAGATGGATGGTACTGGGCTGTCTCTCTTTCACTGTTGCCCTGTTTCCTCAAAATGGAGTGTGGATCAGACCAGGGAATAGAAAGTGTGAAGATCTCAAAATTCCCATTTTCCCAGTTGACCGCTGACTTCCTTTGAAGTTTTTGAAAGATTCCTACTTCATTCAGAGATTTGGAATTAAACCCCAAATTGGATGTAAATGATGAAAAAGGTGGTTATATGTTTAACTCAAAGAGCATAAGTAGTTGCCCTAATGTCAGCTCAAATGCTTGAAGTAGAGTTCTTCCCTAAACATTTATAGGAGTCCTTAAAATATTTCTGTTGGGTTATCAAAGCCATACAAAGGGTTTTGATTCCCAATTATAATTAGAAATTAATTGAAACAGGGTATTGAAATCCCTTAGGTACAGTTCTGTATATGCAGTTCACATAATGTGGATAAGCAGAAATTAATAGGAAACGGCTGCCCCCAACGCATTGAAAGCCTTGGCTTTCAGTTATATTGAAAATAAAGTTGTTATATTTTTGAAGATTCTAACAATTCCAGTGTTATTCCCTAGCTTTAAAATAAGAATGAAGAGCTCAGCAACAAATAATAGAAATTTGAATTGTCACATTTTTAAGTGTCAGATGTATATTTATATAGCAGATAGAGATGGTTACAACAGGGATAACCTCTGCTAATTTAATAAGACAGGAGCACACTTCTAATAAAAAGGACACAGAAATGCATTATAATGTTTAATAGAATCTCTTTGCTTTTTATTTCTTCTCACTTAATACCTTCCAAGAGGCTCTGATTGTCACAGTTTTTAAGCTTCTGTAGAAGCATTTGACATCCTTACCCTGGCATTTGATCCAGAAATGTGCCCTCAAATCAAGACAAGTCTCATCAGACTGGGATTGTTACTGTCCTCCCTCACTAAAATCAATAGTTTATACCAACTAGATTAGACCAGGCCAGATATATGAACTGTTCCCGGAGCCACTGCTAACTGCATAGAAGTAAACACATTAAAATAAATAAATAAAAAAACCCCCGACTGACCATTTCCACTTGGAATATACTCTCTTGATGAAAAAAAAACCCAACCCACTCTATTTTCACTGAATACTTTATATATATATATATGTACGCAATCACAGAATTATGGAATTATTATAACCCCTATTAAAATCAGAAGAAAAAAATGCCTTTGTCTTTCTGTAGGCATTGGATCAAGCCCCTTGCAAGCAGTTCCAGTGAAAACAATGGAATTGCTCATAACAGAATTTGGTCAGAACTTTTAATAATTATTCTGATAACATCTGAAGCAAAAATAATATAGTGGAAATTAAAAAGAGAAAGGTGCTATTTTTAATCAAATTCAGTTTTTTTTAATATAAATTTTTCTCTTGTATAAGATGATTAAAATGGAACAAGTTGTTAAAATAGTTCTCAACTTCCTAGTGATACTGAATGAGGGAGAAATTTTACACTGAAGAGACAATTGGCATATTTAGCTAATCTTTTATTAATGTAGCACAATCGTAACATACATCTTGCCTCAGAAAAGTCAGTATGGAAGTTTTTATGTCATTATGCTGTGACTCCACTTTTAAATAATTCTCTGTAGATTCAGTTTTTTGTAACAAAAAATGAGATTTTTCATTTTTATGTGTGCTGTATACTACACAGTTCTATTCAGTGAAGAGCAAGTTCCTTTCAGTACTAAATCTTTATGCAACACACTCCTATTGTAGGAACTATGCAGAACTTTCACTGATACATTTTAATCTAAAGAAAAATAATAATAATAACACTTTATGCTTTTGATATATAACATTTTATACAAAATCATATTTTATGGAATGTGTAAAACAATACACTCTGAATCACAAAAAGTCACTAGATTACCAAGGGGTTTGTAGTATCTCAAAAAGCTATACAGAAAGGTAATCAATTATAATTCTTTGGTACATTAATATGAAAAATTAGACTCCTAATTTTGCAATCAGTATTTTAGAATAACAGATCTCTCCAAGACTGCAGCAGTGCATGCTATAAATTAATGATAGATACATACTTGACAAGCCATCACTGGACATAAAGAATAGGCAAGGATTCCTTATTTATGGAAAGACAAATTCCTCTCTTACCCAAGTTTAAAGAGGGAAAGACTATGTAACGTCCTCGAATGTCCATTCCAATTGCTTAGCAGGATTGCAAACAACTAGAAGTGAAACACTGTTTACAGAATCCATTCTATATTTTACATGTAGCCACCTAGGACAGGATTTGGAGAATCTGGTTAGTGCTACCTGAATACTCACACAGGAAAGATATGATCGATAACGCCAATACCATTGCACTTCTGCACTGATTTTTACTATCATCTGGATTGTAGTACTCTCATTAATTGGGGATCCAATTCTCCAAATCTCTGAGCATCCAGAAAGGACCTATCATCTAGGAACCGAAAAACATAGTGTAGCACATCATTGGTCTTAATAATTAGGTATTACGTGTATGAAATTATGTTTTTAGCATCACAGAATGCTTAAGGTCGGAGGAGACCCTCTGAGGTCATCTAGTCCAAACCTCTGCTCGAAGCAGGGTCATGATACTCCAGATGCAGTTGCACAAATGCTGAGAAGAGGGGAAAGATCACCTCCCCATGGCCTGCTTGCTACACTCTTGTAATGCAGAACAAGATGCTGTTAGCCTTCTTTTCTGCAAGGCACATTGCTGACTCCTCTTCAATTTGCTGTTCACCGTGCCCCTTCAGTTCTCCTCTGCAAAGTTGTTTTCTAATCAGCCAACCCCCATCTTGTACTGTTGCGTGGGATTATTCTACCCTAGGTGTATGAAATTGCATTTGCCTTTGTTCAATTCCATGAAGTCCCATGATCACACTAGCAGCCCTGCCCTCCAGCGTATTGACCATGACCCACAATTCAGTATTTACTGTGACCTTTCTGAAGGTACATTTGATTTCATATTCCATGTCATTAATGAAGTCATTCAACAGTTTTGATGCCAGGATCAGTCCCTGAGGAATATCACTAAGAGACCAGCTGCCAGAGGTCCTTCCAAATTTCCATTCACTTTGTAGTTCTCTTATCCAGTCCGTATCTCACTGATTTGCCTATTATGACAGCATGGCAGATGGGATGAGGAGCCTTGCTGAAGTCAAAGAAAACAAACTCTGCTCTCTCCTTGTTCACAGAGCTGGCCCTCTCATCATGATTTACCAAGAGACTATGTGCCCTTGGTAAATTCCTGATAGCTGTTCCTGATCACTGTGTTGTCATTCATAAATTTGGAAATGGCTTCTATTGGATTTGCTCCATAACATCCTCAAGGACCAAGGTGAGGCCAACTAGTCTGCAGTTCCCTGGTTCCTCCCTCTTACTTTTCTTGAAGATGACTGTGATGTTTGTCTTTTTCCAATTACTAGCAAATTCCCTGATTGGTATGACCTTTCAAATATGGTTAAGGTCTTGCAACGACATTGGTCAGCTACCTCAGTACTCCTGGATGCATTCCATCTCAGCCCATTGACTTCTACATGTCTAGATGGCTCAGGTTCTCCCTAACTGTATCTTTCTCTACGGTGGTTACTGTTTCACTCCCAAAGACTCTGCTAGCAGTCTAAAGGAACTGAGTCATCTCAAGGCAGATTTTACCAGTTTAAAAAAAAAGAAAATCAAAAAGGCATAGAGAACCTTGGCCTTTTCTATGTCCTGTGTCACTAGGTTCCCCATCCCACCGAACAGTGAATCCACCTTTTTCTTAGTTTTTTTTTCTGCTGTCGTGTTTATAGAAGTAGGCATCCACTAAAAGTAAGTGATAAGAAGAAATAATTTTCTGGTTTTTTTCTTTCTTTACAAGATAGAGGGGAAAAAAGTTTCAGCCAGCTCTATTTGCAATCAGAAACTAGAGGTGAAGGAGAACAATGCAAAAATTACATTTTTCTAGATTGCTGAAATTAAAAAACTAGCAAATACTCAACCAGCTTTTTCTTCATTAATCTAAGCCCACATTCCACAATAATTTTGTTCCAGAAAATATTACATATCAAATATTCATAAATTTAAAAAGCTTACAAAAGATATGTTAACATGGCTGACACACATTTTCCATTAAGTATTCTGAACTGTTTACTTTTCTTGGTGAATCAGAAATAATTCTAGAGCAGCATAAACTGATTTAAATTGGGCTATGAAAGTTCCCCACTTCCCTCCCCCTCTCTTTGTAGCAGCTCCAGCATTCATTTGGTCTTCCAACGAATCAATTCAACTTACTGAGCTTGCAGGAAACTATTTTATTTCTTTCTTGGGTTAGTTTTCTGCTGACTTTGCAAGTGGACTGACACATCAGAGAGCAAAGATAAGCAAATGTGCCAGAGCAAAGGGTGCAGTGACATTTAGGCTTACTTAATCTCTCATGAAGCTGCAACCTGAATTAGTATCCAAAATATAATGCTAGTCTAGATATTTGAAATGCTATGTTTTTATATACATTTTGTTTATTCTTTCTATTTATTATTACAGTAGCAGCTAGAAGTCAGTTAGAACTGTCTGTGAGGTATTGTTCAAATACAGAGTAAGAAAAAGTCACCATCCAAATGGACATAGCAAAGGAGAGACAGAAAAACAGAAGTACAGAATCTTCTCCAAAGAGTGTTGGTGTCTGAAACAAAAGCAGTGCTCAGGTCCCCTTCATTTAATTTGATGCTTGTCTGCTAGAGAGAAAACAAGATTGTAAGTGCACTTGCTGATCAGAAACAGTCAGCTCTCCACATAGGAATATTGGACTTGTTCTTCTCCCTGGCTAGGAAGTATCTTCTAAATACTGACAAGGTTTGACAGTGAAATCTTAGTCCTCAACGTAAGCCAATAGCAAAACCAGTAATTCACTTCCAGCTCCAATTTATTTTAATAAAACAGTATCTACTGAAGCTTGGAGTGCAAGCAGATTCTGACATAGGTCTCCCCGTGCATGACCATTGGTGCAAGGCAAAGCTTAAAAGCTAAGGAACAAAGAAAGACCCACCGTTTTATAGACATGATTCAACTTAAAGAGGACTCTGATGAATAATACTTATTTCATCAGAAACAGTAAATGTGGTTTGGTTTTGTTTTTTTTTTTTTTCTTTTTCTCTTTTCTTTAGCCTATTTTGTTCGCTAAGGTACTAAACTTAGGGAAATGCTGTTTTGTTTTTTAAAACCCTGGCTACATAATACCCCCGTATCAAGAGAAGAATGTATCAGCAAAACTACAGGTAGCTAACTTTAATGCTGGAACAGTATTTACTATGTCTCCAGGAGGAAAGATAACCAAAACCATTGAAATCCATGGTATGCTTTTTATGTGGTAAGGTGTTGGAGCTGCAGGGGGGGCCCCTGTGAGGAGCGGCCGGGGCTGCCCCGCGCCGGACCCAGCCGGTTCCAGCCGGCTCCAGCGGCCCCAGCGCAGGGCCCAGCTGAGCCCCTCAGCCACGGGCGGGCGCCTCGGGGAAAGCCTGGGTGAGGAAGGGCGAAACGCTGCCCGGCAGCCGGGGCTGAGGGCAGCAGGGTGAGAAACAGCCCTGCGAGCCCCGAGGGGGGAGCGGGAGGAGGGGAGGAGGGGCTCCAGGCGCCCCGGGAGAGATTCCCCTGCGGCCCCGGGAGGGACCCCGCTGGGGCAGGTGTTTCCCTGCAGCCCCTGGGCAGGCCCCGGGCTGGGGCAGGGGAAAGTGTGAGGAGGAAGGAGCGGCAGGGAGGAGCTGCTATGGACTGACCGCAGCCCCCCATTCCCCATCTCCCTGTGCTGCTTAGAGGAGAGGAGGTAGACGAGTCAGCAGTGAAGGAGTGAAGTTGACAGTGGAATTAAGTGCACCCTCAGCAAGTTTGCAGATGACACCAAGCTGAGTGGTGCAGTTGACACACCTGAGGGACGGGATGCCATCCAGAGGGACCTGGACAAGCTGGAGAAATGGGCCTGTGTGAACCTCATGAGGTTCAACAAGGGCAAGTGTAAGGTCCTGCACCTGGGTCAGGGCAATACCCAGTATCAGTACAGGCTGGGGGATGAAGGGATTGAGTGCAGCCGTGAGGAGAAGGACTGGGGGGTACTGATAGACGAAAAGCTGGACATGAGCCAGGAACGTGCTCTTGCAGCCCAGAAGGCCAATGGTAGCCTGGGCTGCATCAAAAGAAACATGGCCAGCAGGTCGAGGGAGGTGATTCTGCCCCTCTGCTCTGCTCTGGTGAAACCCCACCTGGAGTACTGCGTCCAGCTCTGGGGTCCTCAGTACAAGAAGGACATGGACCTGTTGGAGCGGGTCCAGAGGAGGGCCACAAAAATGATCAGAGGGATGGAGCACCTCTGCTATGAGGAAAGGCTGAAAGAGCTGGGGTTGTTCAGCCTGGAGAAGAGAAGGCTGCGGGGAGACCTTATTGCAGCCTTTCAGTACTTAAAGGGGGCTTATAAGAAAAATGGGGACAGACTTTTTAGCAGGACCAGTAGTGATTAGACAAGGGGTAATGGTTTTAAATTAAAAGAGGATAGATTCGGACTAGGTATAAGGAAGACATTTTCTACAATGAGGGTGGTGAAACATTCAAATGGGTTGCCCAGAGAGGTGGTAGGTGCCCCATCCTTGGAAACATTCAAGGTCAGGCTGGATGGGGCTCTGAGCAAGCTGATCTAGTTGTAGATGTCCCTGCCAATTGCAGGGGGGGATGGACTAGCTGACCTTTAAAGGCCTCTTCCATCCCAAAGCATTCTATGATTCTATGATTCTAAGTTGAGTCTGGGAAAAGGGGAGAATGGGGGGAAGGTATTTTAGTTTTTGTCTTTATTTCTCACTGTCCTACTCTATTTTAATTGGTAATAAATTATATTAATATTTATCAAGCTGAGTCTGTTTTGTCCATGATGGTAGTTGCTAAAGGTTCTTACTGTCTGTATCTTGACCCACGAGCTTTTCTGTCTTATTTTCTCTTCCTGTCTTGCTGAGGAGGGGGAGTGAGAAAGTGGCTGGATGGGCATCTGCCAGCCAGCCAAGGTCAACCCACCATATGCAGCTAATTCAGGAAAGTCTAATCGAGTTTGTCCTTGCAGAACAGAAGCAAAATGTAATCCAGAATAAGCAATAAGCTTGCTGATTATCTGCTTTTTTAGGCTATCCTAAAAATAAATTAAACGTACTTCCTTACTACACTACATTATTTAAGGTTTTTTTCTGCACCTCTCTCATTCAATTAACTCCTAAGAAAATCAACTGCCATTCTGTATATGTTTAAGTGAAACAATATGAGAAAAGGATGTCTTCTTCACTTGTCTAGTTTCTCATTCCAATTCAGCTCTACTTACCTAAAAAGTAATAATGTAATGAAAATTCATAGAATTACTCTACTACAGTAAAGCTAAAATATATGTGTCGCTTTCCCACCTTCCACACATTAAGTAACTTCCACTACCACTCACCTGTAGGACTGAACATCCTTCCTTCCCCTTACTGACCTTTATGTTTTCCTGAGTGAAGCATATGCTTCTGTAGAGCAGAGTGGAGTGAACTCATTGAGCACCCAGCAAGAGGGTTGCAGGAGGTGAAAGGAAGGCCAGTTTCTGTGGCCATGCTGTAAGTTTGCCCAAACTGTTGATCCGCAAGGAAAAGGAAGAAGGGATGGGTAACTTTAGAGACACCAGAGGTTCAATCAGGCAGTCTGAATCTAAGCAAATATATATCCTGTAGGGATAAGATACCTGGGTGGCAGGTGAAACTGTGGAGTAGTGAGGGAAGCTACAAACAGGCTGTTGAGATGGGCACTGACCCGTGTCCACATCGCTGTCACAGGAGATAACTTTGGAGAGTATCGTTTGAAAAATGGTGAAAATTATTTATGAAACATCCAGATACTATGGAAGATTTAAGTACTCCAACACAATCTATAACCTATAGTTTTTGCTTTTTCTTTGTAAAGTTGAAGATGGTTTGAGAAGTAGAAATTAGAAATGACATTAGAAATTTAGAGTTCTTAAAACTAATTTCTATTTTGTGTTTATTTTACCATTCAAAACTGAATGATACTGGTTATAAAGTCAATAGGACATAAACCCACTTTTAATTCTTTGATTGATAGGAATGCATTTTATCATATACTTAAGAGATTAAGCCTATACTTAAGAGATTAAGCTTTCACTGCTGAATTACAGCCCTGTTGGGACTTTATGGCAATAGAAGCATCATAGGTTTTTGACAGTGACATACATAGTTAATTAATGTCTTAGAAGAGCAGGTAGGTTTTTCAAGCTCATCATAATAGAGCACTTTCCTTAATTATTTACATCTAAAATGAAAATGCATTGTATTATATGAATTCTCTGAGGTGCACATTTGTAAAGAAGATGGGCCAATCTAGCCAGGTGAGCATTAAGATTAGTTCTCCCTAACAGTACCCCTCTGCTTTTCCAAATCTCAGCTTACTAATGATCTTGAAGGAAGTAGAACTACATCACTGATGCAAGAGAAACACTGTGTCCTCTTATAAGCTTTTATAGTCTTTTTCAGGCATACACCCCTGGGCTATCAAGCCAATGGCAGCATATGTACATTAATTTCAAAGGGGCTTAGGTTCACACTGTGCAGCTAGAAATCATTGCCATATATAGAAAAGTTACATCTGAAAGAGGAAGATTTTACTTTGGAACATTGTCTTCTTATTAGGAAGGACAGTTGGCCTGGATGGCTTTTTGGGGAAAGAAATACAGGGAAAACTGCTAGAGAGTCCAGGATCATAGTTGTTGACTGAAGCTTATTTGAGCACTACAGTAATACAGCGATAAACAACAATTAATAAATAAATAGCAAATACTACCTGAACTTTAAAATCGGGGTCTTATGTCTCTCTCAAGCAGATGTTCTAATACCACAGGTTATTTGTTTTGGTGCAGGAATTAGGAGGTATAGCTCTTGAGGCTGAACAATGTCAGAAGGTCAGACTAGTTCATTGCATTGTTCTTACAGCACATAAAATCTATGAGAGTATGAGCTTTGGAGCTGAACTTTGCATACCAAAGTATTTGTTCTCCTACATAAAAAAAAAAAAAAAGCTCCTTTCTTTATGTAGGAGGCTTGACATACAAGAATAAAGTGCATCAGCCTGCTTTCTGTAATATTATCTACCAGATCCATTGTGAGAAAATTACCCTTTACATATCTGGCTATACACACATTGCATAAATTGCCAGGTTTTGCAAAAACTTCCCTACTGTTCTTTACTACGATGTAGGCTGCTGTGTTAAAAGATACTGTGCTATTTCATCTGTAAAGCACTGAATTTTAATGTATATTTGATAAGATTTGGGCTGAAATAACGTTTAACACTTTTGTATTTTACAGTTATTGCTCCTGAATTTGTACTTGCATATTTTATTAGTTACTGGGTTTTTTTATCGTTTGGTACTTGCAAGCTGCTGGCAACAGACAGTTTGTACTCTTATTTGATTACACAGTTAGACAAAACAGTTTAGCACAATATAGTGTAATCAGAACTACTCAAAAAATCAACTTAGCCTTGATCTTGTAAAATCATGAGTGGTCTAAATGTACAATTTGCCCTTTTCAAGAAGACATTCTGTAGCAGGAATGTGCATGAACAGGGCTTTTATTTTATTCTTTCCTTCTGTAAAGAGTAAGTAAACTGAAATGACAAGATCAATCCTGTATGAGTGTTCCCTGTGGGACTTTCGAGAGAAGTAAAAAGAAACCCGATTCATTTCTGGTCCAGAGCATAAAAAGTGGTAGCAAGTTTCAGTGGAAAGTTAGAGGTGCGGGACTGGAGGCAACTAGATCAGTAGATTGAAAAGGTCCAAATAGAGCTCTGTTTGGAGTTTTATTTCTCAGAAGATTTTTTTTTTCCCTCAGCAGAAGACACCAGTTCCATAATAGTCAAAACTCTCCATGAAGATACTTCAGGGACATATATCAAAATCATGTATGTTCTTTGGAACTAGGCTAGAACTACTTGGCTTTGGAGTCTGTTTCTTTCTCAGTCCTTACTGATAGCTAAAGGATCAGAGCATCTGACTTTGTATTTCAATGACTGCAAAAGTAACCTGGGATGGAAAAAGAAAAAAAAATTAACAATGTTGAATACTTTATTATTTTAAAGAGGTAGCAAAAGGGCTGACAAACCTGGCCCGTAATAATAAATCAGCAGGTGGCTACAGTACTTATGGCGTAATAACCAAGTCTGAGTCTCCCACTTCCTAAATCAAGACCCTTTTTATCAGGATTTTTGGTATTTTCACTTCTGCGTAGTAAATCTCTAAACCCTGCAAAATGGATCACTCTCCTGAAGAACTGGGAAAGCTTTCTAAGCTTGAAATGTACACAGAAACAGGAAACATTTCCAACACAGCTCTAAGGACCTGGATAATAGGGAAAAGAAGTCTTGTAATGCTGGACCTGAATCCCTGAAGCTACCATCACATAAGTCCTGACAAAATTCAAAGTCACATTGCTTTTCATTATCAATAATTTTTGCACTGGTTGTCTTGTCCTGGTTTCAGCTGGGATACAGTTAATTTTCCTCCTAGTAGCTGGTTTAGTGCTGTGTTTTGGATTTAGCATGAGAGTAATGTGATAACACACTGATGTTGTAGTTGTTGCTAAGTAGTGTTTACACTCACCTTCCCATGCTCTGCCAGATGCACAAGAAGCTGGGAGGGAACACAACCAGGACAGCTGACCCAGACTGGCCAAAGGGCTATGCCATACCATATGACGTCATGCTCAGTATACAAGCTGGGGGGAGTTGGCTGGGGGACAGTGATCGCTGCTCGGGCACTGGCTGGGCATTGGTCCGTGGGTGGTGAGCAGTTGCATCACTTGTTTTTCCTGGGTTTTGTTCCTTTCTCTCTTTCTCTCATTGTTTTCCTTTTCATTACAATTAATTGTTGTTGTTGTTGTTCTTCTTGTCATTATTATTATTTTATTTCAATTATTAAACTGTTCTTAACCTATAAGTTTTCTTACTTTTGCTCTTCAGATTCTGTCCTCCATCCCACTGTGGGGCAAGGGTGAGCAAGCGGCTCTGTGGTGCTTGGTTGCCAACTAGGGTTAAACCACAGCAGTCTGAAGCAGCATCTAAAGCCTTGCTTTCTTTTTCAAAGTTTACCTGAGCCTCTTTAATCTGGCTACGCATTTTTCAAAACAGATTTTTTAATGTTATTGTAATTTTAATACTTCCTGTTTTAAAATAGGTCAAAAATATAAGATGATCAGAGTTTTCCAACACCTTATTTTCAGTTTTTTGCTCTTGATCTCAGGAAATAAAGAAAACTAAATGTAACATGATTGTCTCAGTCTCTAAAAACTTCAGCTTCATTTTGAAGTTCCAGCACAATTTCAACCTTACAATATTTGTTTGCTCCTTTTACAAATTCTTCAACATATGTTTTCACAACTCTCAGGCT
The DNA here is from genome assembly GCF_047370975.1 of Nipponia nippon. Lineage (NCBI taxonomy): Eukaryota > Metazoa > Chordata > Aves > Pelecaniformes > Threskiornithidae > Nipponia > Nipponia nippon. The sequence continues at coordinate 89,239,596 of NW_028262290.1, read as the reverse complement.
GCTATCAGGGCTACCTACCTACTAACTCTGTTACTAACACCGAGTGAAACCCTGTTACATTAAAACCCTTTTACTTTTCCCTCTCCTGCATGAGGAAGATAACAGTGTGGAAGAAAAGCTGACTGTTTTGAAAGATACAGATTAAAGCAGCTCTTACATCTCGTAGCCACTAATGGTAATTTGTGCTCCTGTTACTCAAGGTCAGAAAATCGCTGAAGTAAGTAGGTGACAATCCTCAATCTTGTCTCTAATACAAATGTTACATAGAGTAGATAGTTTGAATTTTAACTGGTCTGTGCCAGCTAGAAATAAGAAATCAGAGGGTGGAAAGTCTTACATGAAGTTGCATTCATGGACTCCACCAAACTGAGTCCTCACAGTAAGTGTTTCTCATTATTTTAGAGGCAGAAATTGCGCAGAACAGGACATTTTACATACAAGTGTTAATGGCCTTTTCAATCTTTCTCTAACCTAGAGCTATAAATACAGACTAACATGAGAAGCTGCCACCTTTTCCTATAGAGTTATATTGGCATAACTATGCCAGCCTCAGAGCACAGACAGTGCGTACGCTAGCAGAAGGAATTCCTCCCTCAGTAGTTTTGCCACCTCCCTGCAAAATATGCTATAAGCTGTCAAACCCTCTTCTGCTAGGAAAGCTGCATGTAAGGGTTTTCCCCACAGAGAATGATTTCAGATGGGGTATGGCTTTCTCACATAATATTTTCACAAAAATAGGCTGCAAATCTTGTGGCTCAAGCTTAGGTATCTTCCCTTGCTCTCTTGGTCCATTCCCATCTATCTGCCATCTTACTGGCAGCGAACTCTGTCTAGCAAATCTCAGTACAAGGAACCTGACTTAAAGTCAATGGAGAAGAACAGAAAAAAAATGATCCATAGGCACGGTTCAGCTTTAAGATAGCTGAATGATATGAGTTTCCTAATTTGTATCTCCAGCAAAATGATTTCACTTCTTCCCATACGCTAAGCCATGTATATCGATGTTTCCAGATATGCTTCCTAAACAGTAGGTAATCAAAACAACATCCCCCCCAAACTTTAGTTCCTAAACCAGTAAAGGCTACAATTAATGTTTTTTAAAAAAAGGAAGAAGAAAAAGTGAGAGGGGGATCGTATCTTTGCATTTCTTGCAGCTCTTAGAACTTTGTCTTCAGTACAAAGTTCTGTATCAACAGTAAAAACAAAACACATACAATAGCATGATTGGTGAATGGGGCTAATGTGATCCTTAGCTGGGTTACTCCAGCAAAGAGCACTGAAATACAGTCTCCACTGTGTTTTCTTGACATTGGTATAAAGAGGAACAGGATTTCACTCAACCGAATCATGGAAAATCTTCATGATTTTAAAGAGCCTCACTTTCTGTATATATCTAGATATATTTTAAAGGGAAAATTAAATGTAGCTAGTTAGTTTGCACAGCAGACTGATATTAATATTGTATGATTTTCTGTGTTTATTGCAATGTTCTAGCTACGGTATGTTGACATTTTTGCTGATGTACCCACCTTCTGGGCAGCTAACTCTCTGGTATAATACTCCTCAGAATGGCCTGTTGCATCAAGTGTGAGAAGTTTGTGCAGTTCCAACTTAAAGTGTCTGTCAACTAGCTTCTATTTTGTCTTTGATACATTATTGGAGCTCTCTCATTTGATGGTGTTAAGTTGTTTCCTCAGGCACAGGATGCCTTTTTTCCAGACTTGTTCCTTTGAGATCTGGGCAGCAAATTTGGGTTTAATCCACTTCCATCTTCATTGCAGTTTTACTGGAAGCAGCTGTTACCCCTTCTTTAACAGTTTGCTTGCTGTCAGGCAGCCTGAGGGACCCACCATATGACATCCGTCCTTGGTTCTAAATATACACCTGCACAACGTGTTTTCTTGGGGCAAGAGTAGAGCAAAGGGACTCTCTCTTCCTTTTGCACAACTGTACTTTCATCTCTTGACTGGAAAACTTCATTTATTCCCTGTAGTTACACTTAGCAAGTTTTCATCTTTTGAATAGAAGGGTTAATTCTACTTTTAGTACAGTCTGAAAATGTACTAGAGCTTCATTGCCTGATTTACTAGGCGTAAACATCAACACTGCAAAATGCAAATCTGTTATCCCTTAAATCTCATTTCAGCTTAATAGAGAAAATTCAGTCAGGTTTTGGTTAAGAAAATGGGGGAGCTGACAGACACATCCCGTGAGGCTCGACTTAACTAACATATTATTAGAAGTAGGCTTAGAAAAGATGTGTGTAAAATGGCAACATTTTGAAGAAGAAGAGAACAGTAGGATTAGGTGTGATAGTGAACATGTCAGCCATAAATATAAAAATGTCAAAAAGTGAAAGAGAATTCTATAGCATGATAGGGACAAAAAAGACAGTAACAATACAGAAACTTGTTATTACATTTTTAGTTTCCTGGGCTTGCGTGAGGGCACTGTATGACAAATTAATGGGTCATAGTAATGGAGTCAAGTGTGAAGGCCAGAGAAGTACGTTCCACTAAAAAAAAAAAAAAAAAAAAAAGAAAAAAAGAAAAGAAACAAAAAAGAAAGTAAAAGTCTAGGATAATAGTGCTTGTCAGAGAAAAGATAATTCTGAGTAGATGTGATACATATTACTACTTGCTAAGTTGAACAATGAGTTTACATTTATCTTACTTGTCTCATTTTTTTAAGATAAACTCTCAACTCCATAAAGTGCAAAAAATATACAATATTTTAAAGGGCGAGGGGGGAGAATTTCAATTTACTAAACACCTTAATGAAAAAAAAAGTAGATATATCAAATTAACTAACTCTATATTAGCTTATTTAAAATGTCCTTTAGTGCTTTTATTGGGAAAATGCTTACTTATTAAGATGCTGATATTAAATATTGGAGATGAAACTGACCAAAATAATTAATCAGACATTTACCTATTTTTATCCCTGCATTTTCAGTTGTGACATGCAGACAAAATGGAACTTATACATTCAGGGTTTTTTTAAAACTTCTCTTTTGTGTTAAAACAATTTTTTATTATTAAAAACAAGAATTTGTTTGCTCAGATAACAGTAAATAATATTAATTTGAATCATCTAAACTTGGTTTTGCAAATATTTCTATGAGCTATCCTGATTAGTTCTTAAGAGTATATATCAGAACCAAAATTCAAAAATGCTGCCAATATCTGCTATTTATGAGATTGCAGGGCGAAAGTGTTCATATAACTATCTAGAAGTCTCTTTGATGTTTTTCCTCTTGTTTACAAGGGTTGTCATCCGGTCAGTGAACAGCAGCAATACCATATGGCTTAGATGACAAGTTGCATACCATAAAAGTAGTCAAAGATAAAGGTGGGGCAAATAATTGTGAACTGCTTGAAAAGATATATTAAGCTATGGCATAGGTGAGGCCCTGGTCATACAAAAGTAGAGATCCATTGTTCTATTTTCATGACCAGGCCGAGATATTTGCATAGCATGACTGGTGTCAGAGATCTGTAAAAATAGCTCAGATCATACATCTATTCCTGCTTAAGCTCTGACACCCTTCATATACACTGCTTATTTTCAAGAGCCTAGTAGAAATCCACTATGATTTCTGAGATCCTGAAGGCACAGAGCAGGTATTACCCTCTTTTTGAAAGTTGATCAAGCACATGTTAGGTAATGTAAACAACAACAAGGAGGAAAAAACTCCAGCATACACAAATCTATCCAGTTAGCAGTTAAAATAGCCAAAACACAAACAACCAATCCACCTCAAAAGAAAACAAAGCCAAACCAAAAGACCTGTAAAAGAACTAAAAGTATTCTTTTAGTCTACAAACTGCTTTAACTGAATGGACAAAAAGTCCTACCTAAACAGCTGTTGCTACATTGGATGATTGGCAGTGAACCTCAAGATACACTGTTCTGCAGGTGTTCTGCATTGGAGGAATGGTGTGGAACAGAACTCGATTGGGAATAAATGTTTGAACACAGAAAATATTTTCACATCTGCATAGATGTCCAGATAAGTCCTATGCAAGAGAAAAAGCATATGACCCCTGTGTTACCTTTTATGACTGGGACCCTTCTGTCTAAGCCATTGATCTCTTCTACCCTGGAGTCTAAGCAGTTGGTTGCACTGCTGCGATTAACATGTCCTACTGTGCCACAAGGCTATTCATCACCTCTTTCTAACACTACAACTATAAGGCAGTCATCTGACGTAGTCCAGTGGCAAGTAGATCCGAAGGTAGAAAACAGCAAAGTCAGCAGATTTATGAAAAGTGAAGATGCCATTCTGAGTCTGCCAGATTAAGATTGTTCCATTTCCTGATGAGGATAGTTTCACACCTTGCTCTGAAGTCACGTCTTAAGACTACACATAATCCTTCATGCCTGAATATATTCCAAAATATTTTTTTAATTTTGTTCAACAAAGGTACATTCCTTCAAAATTATCTTGAAAAGACAGGCTACATGTTTCATAAAAATATTAGATATGCTTTTTCAAGACACAGATCTATTCTGCTTGATATCTGTAGACATACAGGATAAATCAGATGTTATTTATCCCACTACATTTTTTTTCCCAAGTATAAACAAAAAACATTTTCAAAAAAAAGAAACTTCATAGCATTATATGAAGTGGATTTATATCATGCCTTGAAAAGAAGTAGAAATACATTAAAAATCCTTGATATTTTTCTTTGGAGAAAACAAATACTTCCAATCAACTAGAAAACATAGCAGCTCCAGTTCATAGCTGAAAAAAACATGTTCTGCTGAGCAAGATGCTTTCAAGAATACTGAGGAATTCTCAGTCCTTTGCACCCATTTCCTTAAAGAGTATACGATTTGTAGAAGATTTGAAACCTCTAACTTCCTCTACAAGATTGGACCCATTTAAGATAAGTTAAAGTGGGTACCAAAATAAAGAAGCAGCATCATCTATCTGTAGCCATACTTAAAATGGAGGCCAAAGCAGAAAGAAAGCATCTGCCTTACATAACTTACAGTCTAGTTACAAACTGAAAATACAGGTGCACGTTGTTGAAGTATTTCAGGCCCAGAGTCAGATTCCAGAATGGACAAATCAAGGAGTAGGGCTCAGGGCAGCTGGAGTCACACTTCCATTTTGGATTTGTGAACCTAGATGGCTGGGCTGAGGCTGTGGTCTGGAATTTTTCCACAGTTCAGTTCATCTTTTCATTTGGGCTGACTGCTAGCAAAAATAGGAATGCACACAATTGGCTAAATTAACTGTCATTTTCTTGTTTGCAGATACTGCTAGTTTTAATAATGTAGTTTATTTTCAAGACCTATCAGCAGTATATTCATGTACTTTATATCTCTTTACATCAGTCTAAGACTTTCAGTCAATTTGCCCTGCCATACGTCAGATATGTAGCTACACTATTTATTGACTCCTCACTTCCACCCACAAATGGCCTATAAAACCTCTCAAAACAAAGTGTAAGATTTACAAGGCAATCTCAGCAAGAAGCAGCAAATGGTCTCATACATTCAAATGCCCCTGCAAGATCAAGTAAATACACTGGGTGAAATATAAGTTGTTCTGTATGATGCTGAAGTGTGCCTCAAACATTTTTTGTGTATAGAGATCATCGAGTGACCTAGTCTCAGATTTAAAACTATTGCCAGGGACTGAATGCTTCATCAGAGTAATGATTGTTTCTTGAGCAAAAAAGGTAGAGAGTTTTTGTTGTTGTTATTTTTTGTTTCCACACAAAAATAATGCAAGGGAAATACGTGATTGGTAAGTTTACCCTTGTCTCAGGTAGGGGCTACTTCCTGCAAAAGTCATTGTGCTCTGGATGCAAGCTGTCCAAGTCACTTGGAACAACATACTCCACTGCATGTGGCATAGAATAGAAATGTTTACATAGTGCTGTTTTGAACAGTGATATCAGTCCATCTGCATTTTGAGATGTACATCAGAGAAGTCACAAGGTGGCATGCAATGTGAGAACCAAAAGTATAAGTGATTCTCCACTTGTCCTGATAACATTACTTTCATGGCTAACCTATAGCTCTATATGAAAATAGGGAAAAATTAGACTAATGGCTATGTACATTTTTTACTCATTATCAAAATTTATGCTATCACATCTTTTCCCATAAAATTAAAAAGTAAGTGAGGTCTGCTGCATCATATTCAATATGCAGTATGTCTTGCACAATCACAGCTAACAGAACATCAGGCATTTGAATCTTATAAGAAGCTGCTCAATGGTACTGGTGACCAGGAAATAAAAATTGTAAAGAGCAGGAGCGTGAATACAAGTTCCTAAATGCATGTTTAGGGGTCTAATAAAGGCCTATTGTTTAAAGATGCTGTGTAGCTTTCTGTCAATGAAGCAGGCTTGTGGGGTTTTTTTTCCAAAAGACATTATGTCTAAAAAACTATTTCAGTCTTTCACTTTCTGTAACATTTTCAGCAGCAAACAAAAAAAAAAAACAGAATATTTCATTTTGCTTCTGTTCAGAGTAACTCCAAGGTTATAAATTCAAATATTATTTTTTGGCAAAATAATCATGAGGTTTTCAAATAAACTCTTTGCTAATTTGATTCTGGATAAAGTTTCAAAAATGTATTATTTTTCCCTATTCATAGTAAGTGGACATTCTTATATGTCAGAATTTCTTTAGGAATCATTTATTTTGGTAAATTTCTATTCAGTTGTAGCATAAAGCTATGGTGGAATTCTAATTAACATAATGAAGCATATTAGTGCTCCTAAGAATCAGGATATTAAATTAAAGTCAGGCTCAGTGTGTAAATACTGCATTTACTAACAATAAGTGTAGTTAGTCCTAAGAATAATTTCTTTAAAATAGTGGAATTATGCCGAAAAGGTGAAGATATAATGCAGAGGAAGCATAATGAAAAAGAATGTGAAAAATATGAAGAAAAATAGACATATTAATGCATCATTAAAATTTTCATTGCAGTAGATAAAGCATGTTAAACATGAAACTATAAATACGTAAAGTTATATAGCTTAATTTTACACGAGGGACTGGAGAATATTTTCAGATTTTAATTCCTAAAGAGCAGATTTTTTTTTTTTTTTCTTAATATCAGGTTTAATCCTGAATGATACCATTTAGGAATCTCTGGCAAAACCAGCAAGATGTATTCAGTGATGCCTGTTATACCCCAAAGATTAAATGTGCTGTATAGACAAATGCATGATGCCTTTATTTATTATATCCTGTGGACACAGTTTAATACTTCTTCTCTTTAACTTTAACACTAAATGGCAAAATAAATTTACAGAAAGAAACCAGCCATATACAGGGTTACATGTGGATGAAGAAAGTTACAGTTCCAGTTACTTTCTTATTTTGGGGGTTATAAAGGGATAAAAATCAAAGAAAACCTCTCAACACTAATATTATCAGACAATGAAGCTTTTCTGAGAGTGATTACAAATGATTTATAGAGGTCGGCACCAAGTAAAATTTCAAGGAGGATTTAACATTAATCAACTGTCTTAAAACTTTTTGGAAGCATAAAAAATATATGATTTTAACAAATTATTCCCTCTTGCCGAGTCCATCGTTTACTCACTGTTCTATATGATTGCCACTTTGAATTAAACACCTTTTCACACCATTTGCTGTGCAGATGGCAAAGTGCTCTGCGAATGACAGAGCTGAAACCCCAGGAGCTCTGAGCAGTGCACTGGAAATACATCACAATAAGCAGACACCTATTATCTACTCTTGAGTTGGCTATAATCTCCTCCTCCAAATCCTTGACTCTCTGCTCTTCCTTTTGGCTTTTCTCTTAGAATACACTACCTCTGCACCTTTTTTAGAGAGCTCTGGAGAGGCGATCTCTGTCAATGTCTAGACCACCCTCCGTAAAGGTCATTTGACAATTTGCACCTCTCACTGGCCAGCAGTGGGTATCATCTCTTCTGTGCTCTCAACTGTGAACATGTTTGGCAGTGGTGTGAGAGAAAGAGCTGTTTAAAGCAGCTGTAGAGCAAGTCCTGTGATGCTCCCCGTGCCCCCGGGCCATCCAGATTCTGCCAATTGCTGCTCTGGAAGGAGGGCGCAGTAGCAGGGACATCGCCCCACCACTCCTCCATGTGTCCTCCTGACCCTGTGGCACTCACACCTCCTTCACACCTGCACTCACCCCTTTCTCAGCTTTCACATCTTGCTCTCAGCTTAAACCCCTGTCACTAAACTTTCAAATGGTCATATCCTCTGACAGTTAACCATATTCTTCTCCATGAGATATTCTCCTCTGCGGTACATTGCCTTCCAAGTCTGAGCCCTTTTCTGTGTCTCCTCCTAGCTTTTTAGTCACTTGTTACTTAGTGTGTCCTTTAAAGGACTTTTTCTTCTTCAATTCCTATATGTTTTCTAGGGTTCAGTCACAACTCTTCATTCTCTATACTTTCTTAGGTTAACTTCAATTGTAGATGCAGATTTAACTCTGAATTTTTTGCAGGCAATGTACTGCTTTAATTCCATATTCCAAAAGTATATCTTAAATTCTCAGCTTGTCTCTCTAACATAAATAATGAGCACTTCAGCTTTCCTTCTTTTTCCCAGCCCATTTGCCATCCCTCACCTCACTTCACACTTCAATGCTTACTTTGGCATCATCAGATTTTGACAAATCTCATCATCCATAAATCAAGGTTATGTTAATAGTTGCAGATTTTCTGTATACTGTTTTCAACTTTACCCTTTGATAAAATGGCAGCTTGCCATGTCCTTGCAACACCTTTCTCAGGTTTAAGAATAGAATAATTTTCAACCATACTCTTCAGAAAGAAGCTGCTTAAAGAAGTTCATCCTGGCTTCCCTTTTGCCCATTTCTCTACTGGTTATGTCTTCTCCATTATATCAAACATAGACTACTTGTTTTCATTCCCAGGCCTCCTCAAGTACCTGTCTATTGTCATATTTAAAAGGAAAACTTTGGCTCCTCCTTCTAAAGTTTAATTTTCTATTACCTCGTATTTTTATTGGAATAAACATCTGGCTTTATTGTCCTTTAAATCCACCTTAAAAATCCTTCTTTTTAGAGACATCTTTAAGGAACAAGGGGCTTATAAGAAAGATGGGGACAGACTTTTTAGCAGGGCCAGTAGCAATTAGACAAGGGGTAATGGTTTTGAACTAAAAGAGGGTAGATTCAGACTAGATATAAGGAAGAAATTTTTTACGATGGGGGTGGTGAAACACTGGAAGGGACTGCCCAGAGAGGTGGTAGATGCCCCATCCCTGGAAACATTCAAGGTCAGGTTGGACAGGGCTCTGAGGAACCTGATCTAGCTGACGATCAACAACACTGAAGAAAGAAAGAAAAGATCCTGTCTACAGATTTTAAGAAATGGAACAGACCTGAGTCCAACTAAATCTACAGATAGAAGCAATGAGTCAAACATGTTACTGTGGAAAAATTGTATAAACTTATACAGTTGAAAAAAATGCTTGCAAAAGTATTTCTGTCACATCTAGAAAAATTAACACAAAAAAACACCTTCAAAAACACCCTTGGTTGTAAGGACTTATAGTTAATAATGCATTATACCTTTCCAAGAAATCTTTTTGACAAAAGTGATATGTGATATGAACATATTGTACTGCACTCCTCTCCTCCAGTATAAATACAGATTCTGAGAATAGGAATCATTAAAAAGTCATTTAAAAATGTGGATATTGTTTGTTTTTCAGATCTGAGAGGAAATTACTGACTTCACATTGAAGCAAAAAAAGGATAGAGAAGTGCAACTAAAATTTGTAGTAAATACTAATATCTGTAGTAAATAGTCTGGAAAAGAAAATTAGAACTGCAACCACAATAATTAGCAGTGACTTAATTTTCATCTATTGCAGCAATGAGTTAGTGAAGTACCTGGGAGGTTATTTTTATCAGACTCCTGTCTCAGTGAGACAGGTTTCCTCTTCCTTTGTATGCCATACATGGATCCCTGTTAGGAAGAGAGAACTGCATAAAACTATGCAAATGATAGTCCTTTCCTCATAGGAGTGTCTATGTTCTTTTCTGCTGTATTCTACCAACAGGATTCTTTTCTTAAAAAAAAGCCTGAGCAGATTCTGTCTGAGGTCTTCTTATGCTTAACGAAACAGTCTGCATCTTCTTTTCAGGAAATACTGTCTCCTGGTGTGTCACATTGTGTAAGGATATAATTGTCAGAATTGTTTTTACTGTTCGCCTGTTTTAAAGAAACCAGCAGTAGGGAAATCTGATATCTTGTTGGTTTCAAGCCTATCAGCTTTGTTCAAGTCTAAAAATTAATCTGAAGTACTATGCACCATACCTGCTATCTTAACAGGAAGGAAACCCTCTTTTTCTGAGAGCCCATATCTGCCCATTGGCATACTAGGCAAGACTGATTCGTATTGCACACTTTTTTTGAAGACCAGCACATAGATGGTTTCAGACATGATCTACCAGCCAGTTACAGCTGAGGCCCAAGGACAGGCAGCTTTGTACTGAAACAGGGCAGCTGCTACTGAGCATGGCTCCATCCACAAAGAAAATCTAATGGGAGAGCAGATTCCCCAGAACAGCAGAGGGCTACAGCTCCCCCCGACCCAGTGCCTGGCACCTCATGCTCCGAGAGACACCAGCTCTCTTCCTCTGGCTGCCAAACAGGTAAGCCTTTCCATGAGTCTCTCTCTCAGATTCCACAACTGGAGTAACATAGGTCAAGTAATTTATGCAGCATGGATATGGAACTACACACTGGTCTTAAAGTACTTATTTTAGAATGTTAGTAATAATCTGAAAACTAGAACAAGTTTTCATGTGAGATGTGCTATTATTTTTACTGAAATAAAGCCATTTTGAAGTCGATGAAGAGAAATAATATGATTTATCTGTACCTAGGCATCTACTATAGCACAAACCTGATTATTTCCTGGAAGCATTTATTTCTCTTTACTGACTATAGAAAAGGAGCCTAGGGTGATTCCAATGTAGCAGTCTGGACAACAAATATTATACTTGGATAAATGAATCTTAGAACTGTGAGGCAGTCAACTTCATGTGTTTAGCTAAAGCTCACCTGAGACAAGCCCCTTAGTCAGATTAACCATAACTTACAAACTGGTTTAGCAGTGCTTTACTTCTAATCATTCAGCTCACACATCTGTGGCAGTGTCAATAAGAAAGTAAAATAAATACTCCTTGCTCAGCCCAAGACTCCTAGTTGTATCAAGAAGATCTGTGCATTGTAACTGGACCCAGCCAAATCTCTTACCTGGACTCTGCACCAGATAGGAATTACTGTTCAGTCATACCCAGCTCTGGAGTGGGAGGTCCTCCAGTATTTATGACCAGATATGCAGAAACCCCACCTCTTTCCCATCTTTGGGATGAGCCAGTGGAAGGATGTAGATATCATAGATCCTACTATGTGGGACCTAGGTATCTAGCTGGGGAGTAGAAGGGTCTTACCATTAATTTGGTCATCAATGGCAGTAAGTTTATTAGCCAATGCCTCAGTGTTTAACAGCATGAACTCAAGAGCAGAATCCCCATCTGTCAGTACCTTGTATTAGTGAGATGAAACAGATGGCAAAACTAATGGAATTGGAATTAAACCTCTCAGCCTAGGTTTACACCTAACTGCATCACCTTTTACTGCCTTACGATTGGCTGCAGAGGGGGAAAAGGCTTGATATTCTGTACCTGTAAAACACCTAAATACAAGGAACGGGAAGGAATACTGCTGCATTCCTCAGGCCACAGGAGAGGAGCCGTGGACCTGAGAAGATGCCTGACAACACTGATGAGTTCTCAGCCTTTATTGAAGCATGAGCCTTTTTTCTTTCTGAGCATGTCTACCCTGAAACAGAAAATTATGTTTCTAACTCAGATAAGCCAGGCTCAGCTGCAAAATGGATAGACACTTTCACCCATTCCTACAGTCTCAGCCATACCATTTTAAAATGATTGATTTTTCATCAGAGCTCAACACTAAACTGGATTGCAGACAACTTTAAAACTAAATAGATTTCTTTTTTTAAATGGAATGAAGTTCTATAAAACAAAAACAAAGTTACTTCCTTCCCCCAATGTAATGAGTTGTTTAATGTGTTTTACTCTGAAAAAACACCTGGCATATACATTATATTTTTCAACTCCCAGCAGTCTGAACTGGTAAAATTAAGTTAATAATTCCTATCAACATGAAAACTTAAATGTTATTTGCAAAGGGTCCTTATCATTCTAATTCCTAAAAATGTGTATAGATGAAAAATTAATTTGTGCCATAGAGATAAATTATGTAAATTTTGAGACTGTGGTATTTCTTGCTTTGCAGTGGGAATTAGACATTTCTTTACAGAAACTGAACTCAACATTAATTTCAAGTAATTACTAAGAACTCTGTATTGAAGTTCAATGTTTGTAAAGATTTGGAATATTTTACCTGTAGTACAATCAGATCTCCAACATTATTAACACCACAAAAAACTTAAGCATAATAGCATAATATAATTCCCAATTTATAATTAATTTTGTAATTCATGACAGAACATGAGGGGTTTTTTATAGGTTTGGTCTAGTGTAGGGTAGTCTTGATTGTCAGAAAATTCAGTGAATCTAGTGTGTGAACTTCCTTGAAAATTCACTTTATGGAAATTAGTTAATGCAAATTGGGGGGGGCGGTTAACAGGGGTTTTTTGTTCTGTTTTTCTTCCTTCATCACAAAGAATTTACTGTAAAATTTTACACTGCCTTAAAAGTACTAGAAATACCTGGATTTTATTACTCCTGTCACTCTTTAAAATGAGAAATTACAGTTCCTTCTTTACCATCTCCTTCCAACAGAGTACAGCAGTATTGGGAAGAAAAAAAACCCTGCAGCATGGCCTTTTTTTTTAGGTTTCTGGTGGCTAATTCTTTCTTACATCATTGGATCATTCATCTGTGTAATTTTATCATTTCTGTAATTACTGGAATAGCCTCTGAAATCAAAGACTACTCCCGATAAAGTGATACAAAGGTTTTGGTCTCATATTTCTTCATCGAAAAAGATCCAGTTTCATTTCACCAACTTTAGCTGCTTAAAAGTTAGATTTCTTGCCTGAGTTACTGTCATTCCCTCACTAGTGAAGTCTCAAGATGCGTATCTTCAGCCTAGAAAAAGCTTAGAAAACTAAAATGGTGTAGCCTTCTCATTTTGGAATGGCTAAAGTTAGGGGACAAGACTCCCATCTGGAGTCATAATTTTTTAAAATCACAGTATTATCGTGACTTGAAGTGTAATATTTTCCTAGTGCAACACTCAAATACACTCTGGACACTACAGAAGAGAGGTTCTGCAGTATTGTGGATTTAATTAAGACACATGATTTCTTGAAGTTACATAGAGAATACACAAAGGAAAGTATCCAAAATGAGTAAAACATCTTTCTGTATTAATGTCCTGCCCTCCTACTCTCCTCTTGGGTGTTTTTAGTGTTTCATTTAATTTCTGAATGAAACATGAACTATATTTTACAAAAAATACAGAAAAGTCTGTTCTGATGAGAGGTTAAAATGTATTTTAGGCTGCAAGTATTTTAAGGCTGAAAAGATTAAATTAATTTAATTTAATTTTGTTTTGGTTTGGTTTTTTTTGTTTTGTTTTAATCATCTGCTATGATACATAGCAGAAAAAGAAGGCTTTTAATTTTTCCAGAGTAGTCGTACCTCAGGATTTCTAACTCTGCTAAAACTCTTAGGGGAACCTGTTCAGAATTGCAGTGAGAGGATACCTATGGTTCTTCCTGCCTCCTGGCCCAAAGGCCAAGCCATGAGGAAATTTCTGATAGCACTTACCTTAATTGAAACTGAATCACTGCACTGTTTCAGGACTATATTTGGCTTGCCCATATTCCTTCCTCCTTAACTGCTGTAAAATCACATCCTCATCCCTCCTGATAATCTTTATCTTGAGTTTGTGTGTAAGTTTTGAAGTGAGCTGTTGGTGTGTTACCACCTTTTTATAACTCATCTCTACTTCCTCACAATTTTTTTATCAATGCAATCCCTGTGATGCTACAGAAAGGAAAGACTGATAGATTTTTTTCTTTACAGTCTTTTTATGCTCACCTCAGTCTTCTGCACATATGGGAAAAAATGAGTTCCCTAGAGAGGCTTCTGTTCTCTCAAGCATCAGGACAACTCTGCTGTCTCCCAGGAGCAGAGCAACACCGTAGCAATGCAATCTGATCAAGTATTAGAGCCCTGGATTTTATGCTGGACATTAATTCACTGGCAAAGACCACAGCAGACTGAACTGAATACCACCTCAGGGGAAAAAAAAAAAGAACACAAAAAACCCCCACCACTCAAGTACAGTGATGACTTCACATAAGAGTAAACATCAGACTTACTGTTTGACTGTTCCTGATTTAACTTAAAAGGAAGGGGACTGAATTTTCATGGTGCTAGCATGCTGGAAAGGAAAGCAGGTATCATACTATTAACAACACAGGAAAGTATTCTTATTTCTTTTATTATCCAATAAAATTTAAATGTGTACCCGTATTTGATATTTATAGTGGCCACAGGACTAAACATTTGTGTTGACATATATCTTTCCTGGAGTCTATGGTTATTCTGATAGTTTGGGGTGTTCTGCATATTGAGGTGTTCATTGTACAGTGTCTGTCTGAACAGACACTACAAATTCACATTGTTAAGCTTTTCTCCACGTGAGGGCTAGAAAATTCCTTTGAAATATAGGCTGAGATTTTGGTGTAATCTTGTGATCTCAAAACGCAAGTGGGACTCTAGGGTCAGGCCCTTGCTTTTGTCTTCAGCTAGAGGGTGGAAAATTACATTGCCACAACTGAGAATTACTATTTCTACTGCTGTGCTCCTGTGCAACTGTCTCATTCAAAGTAATATACATTATTTTGGTTGAGGGTTCTGAATTATTTCTCCTACTATTTAGATGAAATTTAAAAAGATTGTCTTTCACATTGTGTCCACTTCTCTCTTGTTATCCATATGTACAGAGAGAGAATGCACAGCAACATATCCTCTGTAGTAAGAACAAAGTAAGTTCTAAATGGTGTAGTGCAGTAATTGAGTGGAGGATAAAAGAGCCATTCTGAATCCTATTAAAAATAATATGGATTGTGCTATACAGAAATACCAGCACAACACACACACAACTATAATATCTGAGCATTTTTTAGAGCAGATTAGTTGAGAAAAGACATATTTTATTCTAGATATTGTTACTTAATGTTTTAACCTCTTTCCCACAAGGAATCATCCATTCACTGGAAGTATATTGTTCATACCCCACTGCTCTTGTATGTAGATAAGAAGGAGGTACTGCAAAGGTGAATTCCAATGGATAAATCATCTCAGCGTATTTAAAAAGAAATAAAAATTAGTACTGCCTCCTTTTTTCCCCCACAGCACACAAACAAATAGAACTCCATTAGCAAGAATGAATTCAAGCATTATTTCATGATGGCATTATTTTGTACCAGATCTCGGGTTGCTGTATCAACGAAGTTCACCAATGACTGATGTAAATGGCAGTCGAGTCCTCTGTTTATTCCTGGGGGCAACAACAGAACTTATGGTAAGGTATTGTTCCAAGGGACATGCTAACACAAGATAATGTGATTTATACTCAGTCTCTATCACACTGGCAGACTTCAGACAGATGTCATTGTTTATCAAAACCACAGAGTAAAACAAAGCAGAACACTTTAATCAGATAAGGATATTTATACTTTTTTCAAGAGAGATACCATGTACAACTCTCTACCACAGCTTATCATGTAGACAGAAGAACAAAGACTGAGAATCATGGCTACTCCAGAGGAATCTCAGAAAAACTTGTGTCACATAAAATATTCCATGTGTTAGGACTAAGGGGAACACAGACAGCAAGATAGACCTTGGACTCTTTCTGCAAGAGGGAAATACAGGAGCATCCACTAGCTCTCCATACACTGTGGAGAGAGAGAGACGTGCCCCTCCCTGGATGTCATCTGGTGTCTTACATCTGCTGGCTGTGCTGGTTCTCTCTTGCCTACCAGGAACCTAGAAGGAGCTAAAGCTGCTTGAATTCTTAAATAGATTTCTTGAAGGAAAAAAAATAAAATTCAGTCAAGAACGATGGCTCCCTTAGTCTCCCTTTCACTGTCTGCTAATACTTTTTTTGCACACAGTAATATTCTGGTGTTACAAGGGACATTGCTTAGAAACTTTCCAGGGATAGAGAATAGTCAAGATGCTATAAAAATTCCACCACTTTACACTGACACTCTCCAGGAGACTTTAGTATGTTCTCTTCATTGAAGAAAACCTAAAATGATCAATTCAAATGAAAAAGAATTCCACTATGTATGTCTGATATGAAGAGTTTGGGTTTTTTTTTCAGATACTGCACTTATTATATGTATTTGAAGAAAGAAAATTGACTTTAATATATGTTCTATATTTTAAAATTTATGTTATGATAATTATATATATTTTATACTTTGCAGTAATTACACAATGGAGTTACAGGTGTAAGAATAACATGAGCTCAATGCTAAATTTTTACAAGATTTTTTTTTTCCCCTTCATTAGTCAGGTATCAGTTAGATAGGCTTGTTTTTGTATGCATAGCTGAAAAATATTTTAATGTTCTGTGGAACTGCTGCTAGCATTTTTTACTTAGCATGAGGTCTTTTCCTCAAAAAATGTCTTCCTTTCTGATCTGCAATGCTACCTCTTTGATAGTATCTATTCCACAGAGGTATCCAGATTCCTAGGAATTTATTCGAGTTACTTTGTGAATGGTTCTGCATTTCCCTAAAAAGCAACCCTGCCCCCTCTCCCCCCCAAAAAAAACCAACAAAACCAACTCAACAAATATCTTCCTCTATTTCTGAGTTTCAGTCAGGTGAAGCATGGAAAAAATTTCAAACGGCTTTGGGAATCAAAAATTTGACATTGGATAAGAGAAAACAAACTTAGTAATGTAAAAGTAGACATTTTTGCAAATGGGTAAGATATTTCATTTCTATATAAATCCTCAGAATCAAAGCACTGCACCCTTCAACTCTTTTTAATTAAAAGCCTTTTGAATTTCAGAAGTGTGGAGTGCTGACAATCTCATTTACTTCCCCACCAATAGGAAGAGTATTGGTGCTCATGAAAAATTGGGGTTCCCTTTTTAAAAGGCCATTCTTTAGTACTGATTATTGAAAGCAGTGTGGTTTTCCTGATTTAAAAAAAAAAAATCAAAATAATTTTGCAATGATAGTGTACTGTATAAACAGCACATATATGTTTTTGATCTCTGGTATTGCATATGTGCCTTGCAATTTAACTATACTTTATTATTCCAGGGAAAACTCAGAGGAGGATGAAAAAGCTATCACAAAATTAAATAGTTCCTTGAATGCGCAGTCTGATATTGCTATGAATCCTGAACTAAACATATTTGTTTCCTTTAACTACTGCTACTTAGTGGGAAGGAGGGCATCATATATTTATTTTAACAACTGTCTAAAAGTCAGATCAAGCAAACTTGGCTGCCTCAGTACTCATACACAAACAATTGGAAACAGTCCACAAGGAGAAGGAAAACACTAATGAAAAAGAAAAAAGGCTGTAATGGTCTTGCATTGAGGTAACAATTCTATGCAGCATCTAGATCTGAACAAGATTTCTGGGAACAGGGTAAGTTCTAAGGCTTGAACTTGACAGTTGGATGGGGTTTTTTCCAGCTTTAGATAATTTTATTTCATCTCCCTATCTTGTTTGTTTGTTTTTCTATTCAATAAAGCTAACATTAGTTTTTGATAAAATGCATGATGGGTCAGAAAACAGAAAAAAGACTTTGGGGCTGGACTGTTTCATAAGTCTGGAAGAGTCCAATCCATTTCCAGAGCAAGCTCTTTATTTCATGTCATGGAAGATGCGCTCTCCTTTTTTTTATTTTTTTTTTTTTTTTTGCATGCTTACAGTACAAGGTATTTGAATTGTTTTTCATCTCTTATAATTTTATTCTTTGTTTTGCAAAATACAAAGTAGTTACAATTAAGTCCTTCCCTGTATAGTTTATAACTACATACCAGGGACAAACCTGCCCATAGCTATGGAAAAGAGAAGGGGAGTACAATGCAAAACAATTAAAAGGGTTAATTTGCCTCTCATCAGGATTTGAAAGCAGAAATGCCAGATGCTGCTGTTATTGACTAATCTTAGCTTTTGTATCTGTCCATTAGCTCCATGCAGATGTAAGTAACTCATGACCTATTTCAGTAGAAAATTGAGATTAAAGGACGCCTTTCTCTTCCCAGTCCCCCACCCACAAAGTTAAACCAATCTTGTCTTGCTACAGCCTTGCTATTTGACTTCCTCATGTCCTATTCATCTCTTTGAAGCCTAGCTCTAGGCAATAGCTGATGTTCAGTAAGCAAGGTGGTAGAGAAGCTTCTGTTACTGCAGTCCGCTGTCCTGATAAACAGAACACATGGCTTCTTTACTTTATCTAAAGGGGGACCTGGGTTACTTGAAACATATACCTTTTTTTCCTCCTCTCTGATAAGGATTCAATCACCCAGGAAATTTTGCTGAGGAATTGACTTATCAAAATACAGAAAGCTGCTAACAGAAGCTGGGAGGCAGCCAACTGGTTGACACCCAGCTATGACAAAAAGTGAAAGCAACATGTAATTCAAATACCAGAAGAGGGCAGAGAAATTTGTTCTATCAGTGGTCGTTGTTCTTCAAGGAGAACTTGTAATGAATGGTCTTAATCTTCTTGTAGTGAACGAGCTTCATCTTGAACATCATTACAGTTAGAAAGTTAAAGTTTATAACAGTTTTCAGACATGTCAGTCTCTTAAAAAATGCTTCAGGCCGCTAAATATTCATCCAGCTAGAGAACTGCATGATTAATGGCAATGCTTAAGACTAATAAAAAAGTAGTGCTTATTTGTGATATCCTCTATTATTACCACAGTGGAAAAAGAACTCTGGCAAGATCCAAATCCAAGCAGAATTAAATTTTCAAATGAGGTTGAGGAAACTGGTCATGGTTCTTCAGTTAGTATGTATTCAGAGTTAAAAATATATGCCTAGGAACATTTTTACAGTCTTTTTAACATTGAAACTAAATTTTACTTTTTGATCCTGTTCTATTAATAAAATGGCAATAGCACTGACATATGGCAAGATGGCAAGTGGGAGAACTTGGTAGGTGTAGTTTTCACTAGATAAATGGTCTCATTAAGAAGGAATTCACCTCTGGCATTGAGGTGTTTGAAACTATATGCCAGTTGTGGAGCCATGTGGAACTGTGACTTCAGAGGTGCAGAGTTTGGACATTTTGCTGGATCCTGGGCCACTAGCTTTATACTCAGACTGCAGAACCTCAGTGCATGCCCTACCTGACTCCATGTCAAGGCAAGGTCTGGATGTACCCCAAATACCTGTCCCCTCCCTTCCATGATTGGGTTCCCATCAAAAGGCAGCCTAGAGGCACAGGCTAGTAGGAAGCTGGGCTTGCTCTGGACAGGTCTAGAAGAGTCCATCAGCATACCAGGGCACCCATATGGCCTGCAAACTAGATACAGTATAAAGACCTTATCAAGAAACATTATGCTTAACAGATACCAAAGCTATTCACAAAGCAAGGAAACCATGTTCTATACAGTGGGCTAGTGTTCTTCTCTGTAATTTGGGATTAATATGAGCAAGCAGAAGAGCTCTTCTAAATTATATTGTGAGGGCTGCCTTGTCCTTGCAGGCTGAACCAAAGCATACATTACAATCCTTCCTAGTCTTTCTCCTAACTCAGGTATAATACTTATATGAACACTGTAGAGCTACCTATAATTCCCCAAAATACTGTATTTGCAAATGGAACTACAACTTGCAACTTGGAGATAGCTCGTGATTACTATTCTCTGGTTACCTGAGACTGGAGAAGCAGAATCCCCGAGTGTATTTTCCACCCCACCAGCACAGATTGCTCGTCCAAATATAACAATCAAAGTAGTCGCATGAAAGTGACTCAGCTGGTTGTGTTCTCATCCACTTATTCCAACATGTATAAAAGTGCAGACACAGTGAGGCACAGCATGCTTGGGATTATAACAAAATAGTGTGAGACTGCAAGCAAAAAAGTAGTAAAGACAGGAAAGTGAGACAGCTGGCTAACTTTTCAGCGCTACATTTTCATTGTTCAGGGCCAGGTCTATATTTGTTTCCATGCTTACAAAATTATTAGAGTTGAGTACAATTTTTTCTTAAACAAAATAGTGTAATCAGTACAGATAGTAGAGTAGATGCTGCTGTGTTACTATAACAGTTCTTGTACCACAATAATTGAACGTGAATAAGCTATTACAGTAGAAATGTTTTTATACTAGTTCACCTATATGGACTCTAGACCTTGTACCTTTTTTAACCCTACCAAGTTCAAGCTGATATAGTTAAAGTGGTGCAAACATCACATGTAAATAAACCTTTTAAATTCCATAGGTGAAATCATGACTCACCAACTTCAATTTGACCAGGAATACCCAGCTGTGCTGTTTTCCCATTCATTAGATAGGATTAACTGTGTTTACTTACCTCATAGCAGTGCAGGGAAGATTAATTATTGTCTGTATATTTTCAATCTTTCGAGGATGAAAAGTGCTACACAGATACTAACCACCACAAAAGAAGCTGTAATGTCCTACAGAACAAGGCACTGCTTAGCTATGTGATGCTTTCCTCTGGAACTGGCTGTTCACAGGCATTAATCCCTTCCTGAAATCTAGAAAGTGAATACTTTTGAAAGTTTAGGGGATTTTTAGGCCTGAGCAAAAACAACTGCAATGCTACTCAGTATGCAGTGGGTGAAAAAATGCTTATAAAATCATTCATTGTATCTCTTCCAAGGTGCAACAGTAATTATGTGAGAAGACAAGTTGCATTGTCTTGTCCTCTCCCAAAGAAACTCCAAGGGCTGCCCCGTGTTAAATATTTGTTACCGCACATTGGGCAGGACTTTGTCTTCCCACTGAGAAGCAGCAATTGCTTCCCCTGTGACGTATAGCAATGATAATTAAGAGCATAAATGTCATTGCTGAGAAATTTGATCCCCTATGTCAGTATACAACCTTGGGCAAATTTTTATTTTTTATCACTCTGCAGGGGACATATCTTTATTTTCTCTTTATCAGGATTTGCCTGTCATATGTATGTTTTCAGATATTTTTACATGACTTAGAAGCAAGGGTTCTGTTGATGCACAATGGTTTTTACACAGCAGTACCACCAAAATAATTTAGAAATTATACTCCGTCATACTGTAAATCATCAGTACCATTTTCTCAGAAGTTTTACAATAAACAGGCCTGAGAACAAAAATTGCATATGCTCCAGATCTGTCCATGAAAATGCTATTATGTATGAACACCCTTCATGCTAATAATAAAGTACAAAGGATACAGATAGAAAATCAGTAAATTCGCGACCTGTGTCAGAAAAGCAAAGGGCTTATGATTCTATTTCTTTCCTAATTTTCTTCTTATTTTTAAAAAGCAAAAGGAAAAGCAAGAGTGACAGGATGTGAGGTTTCCCATGAAACTACAGAAGTAGATCACCAAAGCAACTGTTACATAAGGGAAAAAAATGTTTCTGAAGAACAGTCTACAGAAGGAGAAGTTATGTGTCGTTTGACTCTGACTTTCTTTTGCTATTGAGCAGATTTCTGCTGATACTTAGATTTATAGTTCCCTGTTAATTATTTAAAATATACGTGTTTGACTTCAAGAAGAGTCTATTGCTACTTGGCTTCTGCTCCATTTCAAAGGAAAAAGAATGTTTCAATTTATTGTTATTATTTTATTGTCTTACTAAATGTGGGGAAAAATATACAGATATTTTTCTCAACATGCTTTTAATAACCGTTCCATGCAGCACTGATTTCTTTCAAGTTTTCATTTAAAACTGCTTTTATTAGTTAGTTATTTGTTAGGTCTTCTGCCATTACCTTCCTTAGGGATTTATTCACTATTCTTAGTGTGCACACAATTTCTATTAATGCTAATTAATAAACATTGATTGAAAAAAAGAATTATATAATTGTTTCTAATTTTCATTTTTCACAGAAATCATTTCAGCAAAGTATTTGGTATTTTCACAGAGCTAGAAATAAATTTCTGTTAAAACTATGTCAACACCACAAGATTTAGACGTGTATTTTTTTCCTATTTTTTCCCATATTGAGCGTATAAAACCTATTAAGCATGGGAATGCACAAAAAATCAGTGAGGTTGGATTTACCATGGCTTTCACTGGCATCCGTTGAGGTATGAATTGTGTTTATTAGATCTGGAGATATAATAAAACGTGTAATATTCATAGTTTGACATGTTCTCAAAGAAGCAAGACCAAAGTCCTAGTGAAATATGAATTTCCTTGAATTCTGAGGCAAAATTCAACCAAGAGAGGCCTGAATTTCAGCACTCTTCTTTTGAAGCTGCCATGCAAAAAGGATGCACTCTGCTCACACATGATACCACCCCGAAGTGAAAATCTGAGTCCATCAAAAAAGGCTTCTAGAAAGTAAGAAAATATCCAGCTCTGGTATCTGATATTTGACAGCTTTATAGAGAGATTTAATTGTCACTTCCACTTACTTCTGCAAAATAGACTCTGTTTGGACTTATCTGAGCAATAAAGAGCTGGTGTTACCTGTACAAAGAACTTCCTCTACTGCTCTTCTGTATGGGCTGTTAGACATATTTATAAATAAGTGCACTGAAATGTATTAAAAATTTTAGATGCTTCTAACAGTTTCACGTTTATATTACTACAGTTTTAATTTTTTCCTATCTTTGAAATAAAAATTGATTCTAAGATATTCAGATTTTATCATAAATGTGTTTTCCATCTGTTAAACTCTTACACTATATATTTATTTCATATATATATATATATAATATATTTCATAACACAGATGTTATATTTTACACTGAGTCTAGCAGGGGAACAAGTTAAAGATCATGTGCAAGTTAATTTTTACTGTTTGGTTTAGGTTTTATTTTTCCCCTTTAGGTGTCATAAAACACCACTGATATTTTTTTTTTTCTTAAAGAACTTACTATGTTCTTTTAAACAAATGGAAACAATACTATATTCTGAATATGTATGTCTTACAATGCTTTACTGACATGTGTATGTATCAATCTTAAAATATCACATATGACTGGACACATATGCATGTATATTCTGGACATGTCCTGAATTTTCCTTCTTACAATTTTCTATGTTTTTACTGAATTTTTTATTGAAAAAAAAATGTTCATGGATGGAAGAGTTCCATATTAGAGAAGTCCTTTTCTCTAATATATATTTTAGTTTAGAATGTAATTTTTTGGAAGGTGTTTTTTTGACAAAAATAAAAACTTTAGTCAGCAAACAAAAGTGGTTTAATTTACTCTTTTTGTCACAGAGAAATTAAATTGAAAATGCAGGACTAGTATATTGTAAAACTATGACTGTTTATAAATGTGGACATCAATCCCAGTTTGCAGGATAAATTATTTTACTTTTATTATTTCAAAAGTCTTGATAAATAGTCTACACAGATTTATTGTAAAGCTCCAAAGGTTTGATTATGAAGCACTATGGTTGGGAGTCTGATTTATCTTAAAAATGCACAGAACTCAGTATACTGCTGATTCTAATCACATATTTCTCTAAAACTCATTTAAGCATCAGTGTGCTTTTTCTTCAGAGTAGAAGCTGAAAATCTGCCTCAAACTTGTAGCAGTATGCCAGAGTGGCTCATGGTATGAAGTATTACCATAGTATCAATCCACATTTTCAGTGCTTTTTTTCAGGTTTTCAGTACTATTCTGGTTGAAATGGATGTATAGATGTTCTTCACAACACCATGTCAACAATTTTTAATAACTGCACTTACAAAAAAGCAGAAAAAACCAGAAATGTTTTGCTGTGTAAAAATATAGTAAAATGTAAATTGGACTGTACAGGCATAGTAGATTGTTGTTAAAATTGAAAATTAGTTCTTAACACCCCCCCATCACATTTTCTATTTTCTATCTGTTCACTGAAGATGTTATAGTTTTACTAAAATCCAATATTATTAAACAAAAACTTGAATGCAGTTTGTTCATTTATGCAGAGAAAGAACATAAGGATTCCTTAAAAATACAGTTATTAGCTTTTATGTTGTTAATGTTTTGGTTGAACAATGCATAAAAATAAGGTGCTTCAAATAGGCAAGTAGGTAAAAAGTACACTATGAACTGGACCTCTACCAAGGAAAGTGAGACCAGTGTCCCATTCTTAGTTGGTCCTGTCACCCCTTAGAATATACTACCAACTACATGACTTTCATCTTCCCATCTGGGTAAACCAAATCAGTGGAAATAAACTAAATCAATAGATCTATAACTGTTCATACAATCCATGAATTTGTTTTGAAGAGGTATTCCTGAACAGAAAATTGCAATGTATACATAAGCCTGGGGGGTTGTGTTTATTCATATCAGCCATAAGATTATAAAAGTATGTTTTTACTCTTTGTTTTTGCCACAGTTTGTTTCTGTACAAATATATAGATTTTATTCTTAAGTATGCATTTTGATTTCTTTCTGTCTTCTTTATATTAAGCTTTATTTTGGAAAATAAAAAAAAATATATATATAAAGGATATTTGGAAAACAAAACACTTTTTAAGAAAGGATTTTAAAGAAAAGAAGATTCCCAATTATTCTCCAGCTCATTCTGTGGATCTTAAAATCTTATGCTTTCAAATTAAAAGATGCTGAAAGAAGATGTGAGTGAAATTAAGAATCTGGTTTGTACTAAATTATAAAAAAAGTAAAGAACATATCTTTTGATGTGAATCTTGCTTTCTAACAACAGAATGAAATTTTGATTCATGTTCTTGAATTCACATGTTCCAGATACTGATTGAAATATCTTATCTTTTTACTCAGAACCCACCCAACTTTGCTGTTCTTAATCTAACCACTTTCAGAAAAAGTAATTATAAATATTTACACCATTCTAGTAACTATTTCAAATGTATTTCAAAAGCCAAATTACATGAATTTTAACATCTTCCAATTAACTGAAGAAGTTCAGTAATAACCAGTTTAATATCTTGTTTTTTTTCTTCTCAGGTGAAGCCACTTGGTAGCTATTCTGCTTTTTTTTTTTCACCATTATTTGTAAATCAATATTTCAAAGGTTTGAGAAGAAGCATGATAATAATAAGAACAATAAGAAAAATAATATACTGACGAGGATAATTCCTAAAGTTATTCAGAATAATCTGTGTCAAAAAAGCTATCAAATTATTAACAAAATATGGCATATTCAGAAATCATCAATGACCAAGTACTTATATTGTCTAGATGTCATTTGTTCACTTCTCATAATAATTTGTTTCTTTGCCCTGTAGCCACTGGTTATTCATTTGAAAACCAGAGTAAGAGAAAAGTCAGATTCATGTCAAGGAGATGCTGTCCAAAGCATCTCTTCATCTTTGTGGATGAAGAAAATACACAAGAGCACAGACGTGTATTTCTTTTAACAAATCATCTGAACAGCTGAACTGGATGTTCAGTAAGGCTTTGTGTCTAACAGAAGACCTGTTTGTCTCCTAACTTTCTGTGAAAGCACTTCATGACTTCACATTTCTGCAAGGTCTTTTTTTTTTTTTTTCTTTTTTTCCCCATAATGTTTTCCTAATTAAATTTCCACAGTTTTATTTTTGGAGGAGTGAAAGAGAGAAGAAGGAAGGAATTCCTTTAAAGTGGGCAATTACTTATCTAACCAAGATGGGCAGGAAGGAAAAGAGGTGCAAATAATTAAGTGGCTTTTAAACTTTGAATATAAGGTTAACATATAACCCTGAAATATAAATACAATTATGTGTGTGCAGGACAGGGGGACCAGAAACCTTCCCTTAGGATACTTTGTCAGAGGATATGAACAATTCTGCAGTATAGTCAGGGATTATGCGCAAAGAAGGGGATGTGCCCTATACATATATGGAGATGGACTTTTCTTTCCCCAAACCCTTGAAGCCTCCTGCCAATCTCTTGATATTTTTTGCAACAGGCAACACTTTGGCTGCAGTTTTGAGTTTGGTGCCAGCTTTCTGAACACACTGGGTATGCCAGCTGTAGGCCAGGCACGTGGTGGAACTAAACTGTCAGATTTTTCTAAACTAATCCCTAAATTAAGACCTCTGCAAAGCATAAAGATGAAAATTACTGAATCATGACAGGTTCAGACCTAAAAACCTCTAGCTGATTTCCTTTATCTGATTGAAAACCATACCTGGCCCTTGAAAAAACAGAGTAGCAATAACCCATTCAGCCCTCCAGGTTTCTGTGGGTCCTGTCAAAACCCACATTTGAAAGCAAGGGTAACATTATCTCTGTGACAAAAAATCCCCCAAACTTCTGCCTCCCCCCGCAAATCAAAACAGTGAGGGACAAATTTTTAAACTTAGGAAATAAACATTGGACTTCATTTGCAGGATCCCCACATACTTGCAATTGCTAATAAAAGATGGCAATTACATGGGCAGATGACTTCAGGGATATAACTATAAAAATGGCTGAAGCTGGACATGCTTAAGACTGGAAAGGAAGCCACCCTCAGCAATAACTATAGAACTGGGAAAAACTCCGGGTTATAGGACAAATGCTTATGTCTCCCATTTTTCATTTTCCTGCTGCCCCTCTGTGATGTCCCCCAGAGAGCCAGATTCCTTTCAGATACATAGGATTTCAAACAGTTAAAACAGGGAAAGCAGAGAAAGAAGAAAAAATTATATTTTCAAGATTGAAATGAAGTATTTTAGCTCCAAACTTAAATTAACTATAGTCTTCCTTCTGCACAATTATTTTAAAAAGAACAAAAGCAACAACAAAAAAACCTTACCACCAAACCTTTAGTCATGCCCAACTGGGGTTATTAACTGTCAGAACCTTTTTAAAGCTGTTTTGCTGGCTTCATAGAAAAGTGCATGGCATGCACTGCGTTGTCCTGGTCTAATCAAAAATAATTTCATTAAAAAGTTGCTGCATAGGTGTTTTTTTCCACTAGACTACACACAGCATTTTAAGTTATCTTTCACTTTTTCCCTTTGGACTTTAACGCTTGCAAATGGAGTTTCATGCTTCATGAAACAAAGACTCTCAGGCTGCTTAGTCAACCACAAGCAACAGGACAGGAAGATGCCAATCTGGGGTGGAATCTGAAATCCCAGGCAAAACCACACCAGGCTGGGAGTCCACTTAAGATACCTCTGGTGCCCACCCCACAGAGGAGAGGAATAGCAAGTTTTATGATTTCATTGTGAGATTCTTCAGTTATACAAGTCACTGTCTCTGTATATTGTGAAGACCCAGCTCATGGAGTCATGCTACTATAGAAAGATTGGTTCTTTCACACTCTTTTCAGGTATCCTATTGTTCTTTTTCAAGTATTCTATTATCTTTAGAACAAGTTTTGCTATTTCTTGTGTTTAGCAAAACATTACTCATCCTGGACTCATAGTCCTATCCCCAATGACTAAAAGTTTAGCCCAGAGATGACTCCCTTTGAGAGGATAACAAAGAGGGCTTCTAAGAATAACATGAATGAAAAATATTATTTCTGCCCCACTGAGCAGACCATCGCAGACCCTGAGGGCAGTGCACAATTGCTACATTGACTTACTGAAAAGCAAGAGAATTCATATTGTCTTGAGGGAATGAACCTCTAGTCTCCCAATATACACATAACACATGCTTACCCCTTTCCTATTCGATCCAGTTCACTGCCTCATTTTTTCCTGGAATGAATATTGAGTAGCAACTTGATTTGCATGTTTTGTTTCCAGTTAAACAATAAAAAAAAAAAATCCTCTGAACTCATTCATATAGAGGAAAAAATTCAACTTCCTCACACAGCAACAAAAAGTCTTGAATTAATATTATCCTTTAAATATGCAACTGTGATTTATAGTCAAGCACAGCCTGTACTACTGAATTGCTTGATATGGCTTTACATTAGAGTGACGCTATTGAGATAGTTGAACCCTTGCACTTCTAAGCTCATGAGGGACCACCCTGGAGCAAAGCTAACAGGATAAATCGGAAATTACTTCAAGATGAGAAGTAATTAAATTCACAGTGCTGGATAATGTAGGAGAAAGAACTGAGCAATTATGCAGACAGAGCAAAAACAATTGCTCGCACAGATGCAGAGCACAGCAAAGAATTCACCTGAAGATACACAAAAAACCTTAAGATCACACAGAAGATATATCTATATGTTTGACATAACATGGAGTTGTTGTATACATTGTTGTGAAGGATTCTGCGTGAACTATGGGCATACTATGGATTGTGCATTTTACAAAAGATCTGTCAATAAGTTGTCTTGACAGTGTTAGTTCTCATCCAAGCACTGGCCTAATGCCTGGTCTCTGGAAAGCAGTTCATAGCTTAGCAATGCCAAGGATAAAACATGGACCAGGCACTGCTTAGGCTGTTCTCCATGGTATTTCTCCTGGCTGCACCCTATCAGCATAACCATAACCATGTAACCATTCTCTCTTATAAGGGCAGTTATTTTATTTATAGAAACAGTAATGTGACAGGAGTCAGACTAAACTCTTTTCCATAGTGACATCTTATGTCTATCTTCCTGTAGGAGTTATTTGTACCCTTAGAGGTCTCACACTGTGTTGAATTCATATGATTGAAATTGCTCTCTTGACAAAGATCTCAGATAACACTTTGTATCAGTAGTATTTTCAAACTTTTATTTCTGCCACAGTTTTATGGGTGGCTTAAACTGACCTGTGGACAGCTTCCCCACCACCCTATATCCTCACATCTTCCATGTTGACACCTGAGAGCACCATGCCAATAGGGGTCACAGTGTCTGGACCATGTGGCACAGGGACCCAATGGCACAGGACTCATAGCAGGACTCACCTCAGGTGACATAATTGAGCTTATCCATAACTCTCACATTTGGCCACATCACTGGTGATAAAGTTTAATAAATGTTGTTAAGGAAATAAATAAATTAATCAAACCACAATCACAGTCCTGCTACTTAAATATGCCTGTGTCTACAGCAGTGCAGTACAAACCACGGGTATTAGAAGGATTTTCATCTACTTCATTTCTGAGAAAACAGAGATTCTTTCCTTTCCTGTGCCCAGCACAAAAAAAAAAAAACAAAAAAAAACCCCATTAATCAGGCTTTCACAAACTACAGTGCAAATCTTGCATTAAACATGACCGACTTTCTGTCTTACTTTAATGGTACAGATTTCTGGAGATTTCAGTAGGAGACTGCAGCACACATCAAAACATACATATCTACTTGTTTGGATTCCCACAGCCTGGCTTAATTCCCACTGAGTGACTAGAAACATTCTGGTTGACTTAAATAGCTTTTTGATCCATACCAGTCTCCTTTGGAGCAGCCAAATTCTGTTGAATGAGAACTAAACCCCTAAGAGTTATCACTGCATGCATCTATTTCCTTGCTTCATGAAACTTTTTTTTCCCCCCTGCCAGCACCATTAACTTTTTGAAATGGTACTAAGAACTCTTTTGCTAATCATAAACCTTAATTTTAAATTCTCTCTGCAGCCATCCAATTCCAAAGACAAATAGATTTTGATTAAAATGATGAGACATTTTGCACAAGAAGATCCATTAGAGAAATACTGCACATTCACAAATTCCTCGGTATCTTCTAGTTAACATTATTTTTTTTAATGTTGAGGTTTTTTCCTTGCCTTTTTTAGCTATTGACTTTACCTACATATTCCTCTCAAATGGAACAAAACATTAGATTATTAAGAGTAATGACCATCTGTCTGCTACGTCCACATGCAAATGCAGTATAAATTGACCCAAACCAGTCTGTACGCTGTGCTGTACCTGTGAAATGAAAATCTACTTTATAAAAAATTGACTTTTTCTCTTTTAAAGAAGAACTCGAAATCTATTATCGACACTTGGCTGTTACAAAGCATTACAATCAAGAAATAGATAGGCAAGAAAATTAGTTCCTGTACTGAACACAGATCAACTTTTGTGCTTAGTTTAGTCTGCTTTCTCTGAGCAGAAATGTGCCATGTTTCAGGGCATTTCATAGTCTTTCATGACATGGAAAGCAAGAGATAATTTTATTCTATCAATCAGATGCTAGCAAAAGAAACATTTCTAAAATATTATCATTAATATTGTAATCCCTAAACCAATCCTTCACTTTTCAAACATTACAATAATCATATTCAATAATATGTTAATATTTAAGCATTAAAAAATTTATCTATTCAGGATTATCTCCCCTTCTAACAAGCAAATATTATAAGTCTATTACAATCTTTCTCTTCCTAAGGTCTTTGACACTAGAATCTTCTAAATAACAAGATTAATACATTTTAATTAAAAACCTTCAGAAGATTGCAGCATCCTATAACTGTTGATGACCTGCTCTGTCTAGGCCAAGGTGATGTCACAGTTGTGTCATATTGGATGATATTGCTGTTTTTCATGCAGGATATTGCATCTCCTCCAAAGATGGACCTTTCCTATAATGAAAACATGAACTTTGTTACCTTTTCAATTATAATAAGTTTGATATTTTTTTCCTTTTGTAAATTCTCTGTGAACTTGCAGTTTACTGCAAGTAGACTCATTTCTGTCTTAAACACTTCTTCCTCTGAGGCAAACATGGTTAAATTGTGTCATCTAGTACTTGTTCACAGCTGCATTGCAGTTGGAGCTGCAAGGCTGTGTTAACAAAATATTTGTAAATGGGAGAGGAGGAGTTTTTCACTCTCCTGTAAGCATGCAGATGCACTTGGTGTTCCACATACACAAAAAGCAGCAGCTTCCACTCAAGAAAAAGAATCCTCTAATGGATTCTCTAGCAGATCCAGATCCCAGCCACATCCAGACTAGAGCCTTAAATGCTAATCCCAATATGCAGTGAAGCTTTCCATGTAGAAAAGTAGTTTATGAAATTTTATACATTTCTATTTAGACTGTTTGAAATGAACAGTTCATTTTGAAATAATATTTTTAGAATTTAAGACAATTTTTTTCAGTTGCAAATGAAAAAAAATCCCTCTATTTTCTATTTTTAGAGTTTGGTTTTACACTCTACCTTCTTTTTCTTCATTTGACTGGGGAAAAAAAGAAAAATAACAGAAGGCGAAAAAATACCTCTGTCATGCAATCTTTTTATATTTTTTTTAAAAAATGTTTTCTAGGTTATCCTAGCTGGAAGCTAAAAAGCATGGGAAGTCGCTCTTTTCATGTTTTTCCCTTTGCCTTGCTCCCTTCAATACTCTTGATTGATGGCGACTGATTTTTCCAAAAGAATTAAAGCAGGGGGGTGCTATCCATAGTGTGGATAGTCATAACACGGCCTGGAATCCCTTATGACAACATTTTACAATGGGAAAGAACAGGAAACATGACAATGCACAGTGCTCATTGCCATTCCTGGGCAGAATATCTGCCTGACAGCTAAAGTATGTGTGGCAAATAATAGCTGGTAGGAGCTGTCATAAGCTTCTTTGAAGTCATCTATAGTCAAGCATATGCATATGATATTCTGCTGAATTATACTATGTGTACTAAACTATATATAAAAATACAATTGTTATGAGTACACAAAGCATCCACAGGTAGACGTAGTGTTGCATTATTTTGTACGTGCAAGGATATAATGGACACTTTATGAAAATTTGAGAAAGCTTAAACTTAGGCCCTGCTTTCACCTCACAATTGTAAAAACTGTGATGTTAAATGCCAGGTTTTCTTTGCTTAGGTTATAAAATGTTAGTAAAGAATAAGGCAAGGCAAACAATAGGCTAGTTTTAGAGCTGTGTAATGTTTTTCCACACATAAAATTGTTGCTTATTTGCATACATATTGTATACTGTAGAGCACAGTTGCTTCTAGCGAGTCTCAAATGTGTGTCTCAGTATGCCAAAATATGATGAGCCATGCTTTCAGAATAAAATGCATAATTACAAGCAATTGCAACTTGTGGTACACAGATCAATGCATCGCAGCTGAGCTACCTCCTGCACCTACCAGCAAATGTGTATCAGTCCCCTGTGCCGTTCCAGAGCAGAGAAGAGAAAGCCAAAACCCTATAGTCCATTAGCAATACAAATTCAATATATTTCTCCTAATTACTTTTTAATTTCCAACTCATTTATGTATAGTAGCTGCAGAAGGAAAGAGAGTTCTGTTCCTTATTCTGCCACTGTCTTGCTTACTTGACCTTAGTCATATTACAATTTCTCTGTTGCTTAATTCATTCTTCTGCATCATATGCATAATTAAAACTACTTGCCTTTTAGGTGTTAAGTGGACCTGAGCTTACCTGTTACACTCTGGGAGAAATTTTTTAAAGAAAAAGCTCAAATTAATATTATTTTTTAAATTTCATATTATTAATTTACAGTCTTGGGCTCAAAATTAATTCACTAAATTATGTAGTTTTATCCAATAGCTACAAATTACTTTAAAATTTTCAATTTTAATGTACTTTAGCTTAAACTTTCTTTTTAATACCAGAAATATTTTTCTCCTTTTGTTCAGCCAATGGAAAGCATTCCACAGTCTAAGGAAGAACTTCTTTTCCTTCTTTCTTAATAGTACTCTGTAGGACCTTGCCCTGACTATTGAAAAAAGGACCTCATTCAGAAGTTTTATGTAAGACAAGTAGGATTGCAGAATATAGATCAAAGTGTACAGAGTCTTCCTGAAAATTAAGACAATGAAAATCAATTACCATTATAGGTGTAATTTATATAGAGAAAGAATATTTTTTCCCACAGATTGGACCTTGCTTTATTAAACGACCCTATTGACTTCTGTGTGATCACCTACAGACTAAGGAAATAGTCAGTGCTGTGGGGATTTTATTGCGCCTTATTGCGCAGTCTTACTACAAATACAGACAGACAAAATATCCAAAACTGCCTGTGACTTGAAAAAATAGGCAAGTATCTAGAGACTAGATAGTAATTATAGAATATATAAATTTAGGTAGATTGCGTGTGCTGTACTGAATGGTAAGACAGATGAGTAACTGGCACAGTTATTGTTACTTACACTTAACACACTAAATTTCACTTGAAATGCTAAACTTGCCATTTCTCTTGTGGATAAATAGAAGAAGCTGCTGTAGAAGCAGCCTTCAAAGGAAAATATCATTTCAGATGCACTGTATGTACAACAAAACATAAATCAAATCTTCTCGATTCTCTTGTTTTTCCTCCTTATGGTCCTCTGCAAAGCAGCGGTATCTCTTGTCGGGATGTCACCTCTGTCACTCAGCTTTCATCTTTGTGAAAGCAGTCAAAGAATATCCAAGGGTGAACTCCAGAAGACTGTTCTGCAGACAGGAATACAATATTGGTGTTATCTGCTCATGTGCTTACTTATCAGTTGACAGAACATTTAATAAATGCAGACAGAGTATGCTGTGTAATAAATATGAAGTTGTGCACGAAAATAACACATCAGCTGGTCAAAAAGGAGAATTAACACAAATGTTAATAGCAGTTTCACAGACCTATGCTCCAACTTACGATGACATATTTTCAATGACTGTTGAAAAGTCTGTGACAGGATATTGCTGAAAACTGTCCTATGAAGAATGAACACTGCTCACATGATTTAAAGCTATTCTCTGAGGTGTGCTGGAATGCCCATCAGGAATCAGAGGCAATACCTTGCACCTTCATCACTTCTCATGCACAAGAAAAGGAACACATTCTGCAAATGAGCCACAAACTGAAAATATCCATTTAAGCCTATTAGCAAAAAAAGCCTCCAACAAATAAATTTGCACAAATTTAATCTGATTTTTAAGTAGTTATCCTCACCATTGAAAGGGGTACTGAACCTACTTATAATGTATGTCAGTTATCAAAGCAAATCAATATATTTCAGGGAACAGTACTAGTTTTACTTGTCATAATGACATATATCATGGTTCCTTTAAGCTTCAGAGCAATGTATAGTACAGAACTTCATACAACAACCATGCTGGATCTCCCAAACTGTCAAAGTAAAAAGGATTTCTTCTAGCTATTGATACAGAGATTATAGTTACTGTTCAGTAGCTCTGATTGTATCTGGTAGAAGTGAATGGAACATATCAGTACAAAATAGGGTGGTTTTGTTGCTATACCACAGGCAGATTATTTACAGCAAACAGTGACGTGGCATAAGAATTCTGGGGGCTTAATTTAAACATGAATTATTTAACATTACAAACCTTAAACTTGCGTTGCTCAGGACTTTATGGTAAAACTCATGTTCAGTCTGATTTGAGCTGCTTGCGCATGTTGAGAGTGATAATGTTGATCTTGCTTACAAGTGAAATTTTTAATGCTGGTAAATTAGTGCAACTGTAGGGTTGATCCATATAAAGTGCTGAAACTTTCTAGATTCACTTGGGATTAGGAGTCAAACCCTAAGTAAAACTTTTCTGTAACTGACACTTGTACAGTCACTTGAAACCCAATTAGGCAGTGCTGCTTGAAGGTGTGGCTTCTATTGCTAGCATCACCTCTAAATCTATCAGATAAGTTACTTAACCTCTCTACATATTGTTTTCTTATTCTTTAGAGAAAGGATATCATCTCCCATCCTGTTGAAAGGCTTTCAGATTTGGGAATGAAAGCTTCTATGTAGACAAAAAGCAATTGTTAATCATGGCTATCAATTTGAGTTGAATTTAACCAAAGTGGAATATCACCACATGTGTGTTCTATTGTATCATTGCATGCCTGTTAAAACTGTTATATGATCTGTTACTGTGATAATTTGAGATCTGTCTTGTGACACGGGTTGAAAACATGAAGGAACTCATGTTACGATGTATACTGTGGAATTCATTTTCTCAACACCTTTATCTAAAGTAGCCTCATAAAATAGCCTTTACCTAAAATAGGCCATTTCTTCAAGAGTATATTCAAGCCTGGATACAGACAAATCTGTCTATTAAATTTCACTGCTGTTGGAAAGCCAGGGGGGTTCTGGCAAGAGTGAGAGAAGAGGACATAAAAAAAAACAACCACCATCCTAGAGTGGTCCATTCTTCATGTGTTTGTCTACTTGCTGAATTCATGCTCATGCAATGCCTGTGGTGCACCCTGGAGGTTATGAGATAAATTTTCTAAAACTTATTACTCTCCCTATCTACAAAGAAGACAGAAACCTAAGACCAGTATTTTCTAAGAACATTTACAAGCTGTTTGAAAATTCAACTGGGAGCCTAGCTTGCAAATACTGTACCTAGATTTTTGTACGCTGCAAAGGTTGGTGTGCCTGTATGGATATTTGAGCCATGCCACATGGCTATCTCTTATACCACTGCTGACATGCATTGAAAGTGGTGTGGTGCCTTCGAAGACAACTACTCACAGAACAATCAGATATTCACTCTCTTCAGCACAACTAAGTCAGCTGTTCTACCAGAAGATCAGGGTGGACCCCATCACAGCATGACTGAGATGCTTTAATAAATGTCAACAGTTGCCTCCTAGAAAATGATTGATCTACAATAACAGCAATAGTGTAACTTCCCTTGTCAAAAGATTGGGTCACTAACTGATAACAGTCAAATACAGCCAGTTGATGCCCTCAATTTTTTTTCTCTACCAGGACGGATATTCTGTTAGGTGCATGCTACTGATATACTTTAGAGACATAAATTGTGTCTAAATTTATGTCATGGCCATAAATTGTTATGCATGTTCATTCTTTTTTTTTTCTCAAGTTAACTGCCCACAGCTCTTTTATCTGTCTTCTAAAGACCTACATGATCCCACGATTAAGAGTTGAAAATAGCCAATGAACTGAATTGTATGATGTTAATTGCTATATAATACTGTATGTCATCACTTCTATAGTGGCTATATGCCATATCAATGGCATTACAGTAAGAATCACCCAGATTAATGAAGAAAGAACTTCAATGAAAGCAAGCAAAGTGCAGTGGTAATAGAACCAGAACTGGCTTCAGCATGCAACAATCCAACACAACACACCATGCCTCCTGCCCTGGAGGACTGTTGTGACAGATGGAGCCCAAAGTCATGGACTAAATGAACTCAACAGACATTTTAGAGGGATGGCCCATAGACTAAGGGAATGATATCTGTGTGTGTATATATCAAAAGACAGGAAAAGTGGTGGTGATTACTTGGAATGTATTGGGAAGTATAGGACCTGGGCATGACATAGATGGTACAGAAAAAGGGGTGGATAGTGTCCTGGTTTCAGCTGGGATAGAATTAATTTTCTTCCTAGTAGCAGGTATAGTGCTGTGTTTTGGATTTAGTGTGACAATAATGTTGATACCACACTGATGTTTTAGTTGTTGCTAAGTAGTGTTTATACTAGTCAAGGACTTTTCAGTTTCCTGTGCTCTACCAGGTGCACAAGAAGCTGTGAGGGGGCACAGCCAGGACAGCTGACCCACACTAGCCAAAGGGATATTCCATACCATATTGACGTCATGCTCAGTATATAAACTGGGGGGAGCTGGCTGGGGGATCATGATCGCTGCTTGGGGACTGGCTGGGCATCAGTCAGCGGGTGGTGAGCCACTGCATTGTGCATCACTTGTTTTGTATATTCTCTTATCATTATTATTTTCTCTTCCTCTGCTGTCCTATTAAACTGTCTTTATCTCAACCCATGGATTTAATTTTTTTCCCCAGTTCTCTCCTCCATCTCACTTGGAGGGGGGGCGGGGGGGTGAGTGAGCAGCTGTGTGGTGCTTAGTTGCCAACTGGGGTTAAACCACAACAGGGTCAGTCAGCTTTGGATTTCTGTCATGAATACTACTCTCAAGGGCAGCCTGTAGCTATTACACCTCTATAATAGCCTGTATGCATAGCCAAAGAAGGCTTGTTGGCACTGTCATGCAGGTACACTAAAACTAACCCAAACAAAGGACAAGATCACTTTATTTCACAAAACAGCCAAAACCACATGACAGAAACCAATGAGAAATGTGTAAACCAAGATCAATCAACACTGATTAAGGCATAACATGTTTGAGATGTCAGTCGGGGTATTGTTACTACACATCAATACACACAAGAATGATGATCCAAAGTGCGCGCACACACTCACTCACAAGAGGGGGAATCTCTCTCTCTCTCTCTGTCATGGGTACCCAGAAGATGTAATCACTCACCTGGGCTGGGTGGGGGCGAGGATATCTCAAGGATATCCAGAAGAAATCACTCACCAGAAGGAGGTGAGGGCACTCAATCCTGGGAAGCTTCCTCAGGCGGCATCCCAACCCAAGCAGAGAGGTTTCCAACACAGACCCACTGCTCTGAGAAGACCGCTTATACCCTGGGTTGAATCTAAGCTGTGGTCATAATTGGTCATGATCCAGAAGCTTCTCTGAGCCAAGGCACTTCATTGGCTGTGGACCCTGCCTGTTGACCAAGGGGCCCCACTTCCCCTGCTCTCCCTGCCGAGGGGTGCACATGCCAGCAGGCACAGTAGAACATAAAAGGCATGAAAATGAGGCATGAAAAGCCGGTGATCACCATGTTAAAAGCCCTGATCTTCTGAGAGGGGGGCGGACAGAGCGTACCTGTCACAGACACAATCTAAATCTAAAATAATTAATTTCTCCTTTCCTTTTGTTACTAAAGGCAAGTTGTATCATGCTGTCAAACTGTTTGGCATGTGTCGCAGAAAAGCTGGTGAAGTGTAACTTTTATGCTTACCTGAATTTCTCTCCTTCTTGTATCCATTTTTAGCAGGTCCCACTGGGGCCTCAGAAATGGACCTTAGGCCTGGACATAGTAGAAACATCAGCCAAAGATAATGAGAAGGGCTGCACCTTTGCTGCTGCTTTGTGTGTACAATGTACAACAGCTGCTCTTGTAACAGCTGGAAGGAAACAATTAGCATAGTAAAGAGACATGTTATAGTGTCACATCACAAAGTCTTGAGCAACTGAGACCTTAGGCTTCAAATATCCACACGACTAAATATATTTCAAGAGACACTGTCAAGTTGAAATCTAGTCAGTTACAAAAAATGTGTTAAATGCAGTTTCAGGTACTCTGTAAGCCCCTGAGTCCTTCAGCAATTTTGTTTTTCATGCTAGTCCCCACCTCACTTATTCTTTGGCCAGCAGACACTAGGAAAAATAGGAGGA
Source organism: Nipponia nippon (assembly GCF_047370975.1). NCBI lineage: Eukaryota > Metazoa > Chordata > Aves > Pelecaniformes > Threskiornithidae > Nipponia > Nipponia nippon. The sequence continues at coordinate 89,201,354 of NW_028262290.1, read as the reverse complement.
ACAGGGCAAAACACAGGACAGGAAGGAGATGCAATTTACTGTTTCCCTGATTTAGCTGACAATATTCTATGTTTTCTGATCAGTTTGAGGGACAAGAAAGGGAAGCAGCAAAAAGAAAATCAGATATATGAAATTTAGTAAGTAAAAAAAAAATTACTTTTCTTTCAATTTATTGGACCTTGTATTAGATCTTTTATGCTTAATATTTTTAAGCTTCTGCCTTTCCCATCAGCACACATTAGGATTCTCCTGTTTACTTACTTATAAAAGCTAGAAAAAACTAGAGACATTTTCCTTTTTCCTTTTTCCTTACCATAGCTGTCAGTTTCTCAAAGTAATTTAAAAACTGTAACCTCACAAATAGAGTGGTAAAAACACATTTTCATTTGGTAAGTACCATGTTTGACATCCTCTTTGTAATCATGTCAAAGAAACTAGTTTGAGGCTTAACATTTATTTACTCACTAAGCCACATTTATTATTTAAATGATTAATGATAGCTTTAATTGTACTAGAGCAAGAAAAAACTCCTACAAACATGAAAACAAATAGATAGATGTAGTGAAGAGGATGTTTTCTTACAGCCACTGTATTTCCACTTGATTTCTGGCTTTCAACGAGTTCAACGAGTATCAGCAAAAACACGTTTGAAAACCTGATCTTAAAAGTTACATATACAACGAGTGCTCACTCTCATTATAATGACTGGAAAAATGCCAAAGAGCATGAAGTAGTTAAGGAGGGCAGGTAATTTGGGATGTCCATTTCAGTGAAGTAAGTTGTCTTGTGTTGCTAAAGGCTTTTGGAGACTGAGATCAGTAGCACCAACCAAAGAAATTTTTTTCTTCTTTTTTTTTCTGAAAGATAGAATGATAGTGCCATCCAGACTAGAGTCCAGGTTGGTTGAACAGGATGAGCAAGAGACGACAAAACGTGGGTGATGCAAGTTGGCCTCAGAGCAATGCCACCCAGCTGTGCTGAGTAGGATGGCCCCTTGAGGTCTCTTGACATCAGTGGAGGGGCACAGGATACAGCACCTCTTCATTACTGTGGCATGAGCTCCAGCACACATGGAGCAGTCAAGCTGAGCACATGAAGCACAACAAGAGTGCTGTAGCCATGCTGGAGTTTCTGCACCTGCCACCCAGTGCCTGCTCACCAGCACCCCCAGATGAGTGGGCAGTCGTGGTTAGACTAATGCCACCAGAATAATTCTTACATCTTCCTCCTGACTGCCACTTTCCCCTTTTGCATCCTTGAACCCCTTCCTACGGGACAATAACCACCTCCAGAACAATTAATTCAACTTGCTGCTTACTATCTGTTCAATTCCTAGCTGGCTTCTTTCCTCAGGGTAAAAGGGGTCCCACAAACAGCCACAATCACTGAAGGGGCTGACACTAATGATCCCAGGAACCTTTGCCAGGGACAAATCATAACAAGTGTTTACTGTCACACCTTCTCTTCTCCCTGCTTTAACCAAACTTTACAGAATTATCAAAAGCTCTTTCCTCAGGCTAATGCCAAAGCAAGAGTAATAGGTTGGTAGTCTTATGTATACTTTTTTTCTCTATGTCAATAATTACATTTAAAAACCAGAATTCTACATTTTTGCTCTGAAATTAACAATGACCCTGAACAGAGACCATATATATTATTGATGGATTATGTACTTCACTGGCCATGATTTAAAGCTTATTGGGAAAAATCCCCAAAACTATCAAAGCTGAAAAAGAAAAGGCTTCTGAAAAAGAGCACAAATCAAAACAGCATATGAAATAAGAAGATAGATAGAAAAAAAGAAGGGAAAACTGGCAGACGGACAGATATTCCACACAAAGGAAGAGCTAGTAATTGTCTTTTAGCAAATCTGATTTTATTTCCATCCCAAAGATATCACTGCTCTGGAGAATATGTAAGAGAAAGCAGCCAAAGAAGGGTTTAGGTTTTCATAGCATTTGTTCGGGGGGGGGGGGGGGGGGCGGGAATAGTTTAAATTTATTCTCTTTGGAAAAGGAAAGACTTTGAGGTGACCTACTTAGCTTCAGTTGTCTTTGTTACTTGGCAACATATGAAATAAGATGGCAAACAGAATAAATGTGTTTAAGAGCCAGTGAAGACATTTTTATAGACAAAGGGGTTAAATGATATAGTTACAAAGCAGAGAGGTGAGGTTAAAATAAATCTAAAGGACACGGTCTTACTGAGGCATGTGGCCTTTTCCTGACCAGCAATCTTTTATGTCCTTATGATAGGTTTATTAATTGAAATAAAAGAGAAAGTTTTACACGTGCTGGCTCCAGTAAGTGTGTAGTAAGTGAAATGTTACGTTTAAGAAAGAAAAAATTTCGCAAGGCATTTTTTTTATTAATTCCTACATTTTGTTTTCAGAAGTAACCATGTGGTTTCCACTGATTAGAGGTGAGGAGGGAGGCATCTTTAAATGTATTAGAGCTGACAGGTCCTTGACTATTTCAGACCCCACCTGTTCCCATCCCAGTTCTCTGCTGTCCATGAATGTCATTATTCTAATCAAAGGCTTGTGAGTACTACTCTTCAGTAACCGCTAATGGCATCTAGACACAGAACCATGCTTTGGACCTTTAAAACCTCTCAAAATCGTGTCAAAAGGCCTTACATCCTGTGAGAAAAACTGAGGAAGATTAAAGTAATTAAACAACAACAACAAAAAACTTTTAAGGTGGAAGAGCAGAGGTGACAGCTCCAATCCTTCTTGATATCTGTCTTCTACATTTTGGTGTGTTTCACAGTATTTAATTCTACTAATTGTCATCTGGGATTACTCTGCAAATCATCACTTCTGAAGACCAAGTGAAGATCAACCTCAGTACATTTTATAAAAACAATTATTGTAAAATATTTCCTGTGGGAGGCTCAAGGTGAGAAGAAAGGAGGTAATTCTGGAGGCAGGACCTGGCAGTGACTGTGGACAATGCAATAAAAACCTTTTCCTGCATACAGGAACCAGGAGGATGCTGCCCTCAGCAAGGTCAGAAGGGCTTTTGGGTGCTTTCTCTGGGAATTTACAGCAGAAGGCGACATCAGAGAGCAGATGGTGCAACCCAGAAAGTCATGGTTGTTGCCTGCGACTTAGGCACCTCTGACAAACATTTGGCTGCTGGCCAATCTGCCTTATTTCCTCATACCTGCTCTGAAAATAATTGCCATGTGCCCACACTGGCACAGCTGCTGGGGAAGGCAGGAAGGGTGAGGGCAATATCCATATAGATGAGATTGGTTCCTCATGAGTTTGGAAGATACAGACTCAGAAGTGAGAACTACCATGCTTGCATCTAGGTAAAGTCATTCTCCAGATGTACATAAAGGTACAAATATATACACATATACTTAGAGTTGAAACAGCAGTACATTTTGCATTTCTCAGAACTAGTGAAAATGACTTCTTTTTACTTGCAAGGAAGCTTCCCCCATTCATAATCCTAAACGAATGTGACTAGCTTTCAACAAAATGTATTCTCTTATATTGTAACTTCCTAGTAGAAGGAGAGACAACTGAAATTACAATTCAGTGAAAACACTCAGGGTTTTAGGTGAAATTTGATGAACTTAAGCAAATTAAAAGCCATCACAACATTTAAATTCAGCAGAAAATTACATTAAAAAATTGCAGTTATACAATTGTTTTGTTAAGTTCTAATGTTTTCTTTTAGCTCTTTTAGCAGTAACTGTTGAGGAGAATGGTTACCTTGGAAAAACTACTACCAGAGTATAATATGAAACAACATGGAGCGATACCACATCATTGAAATAGAAGATGCCAGCAGAAAAGTTAAATCATCAAGTTCTATGCTTCACTCCCTTTTACCTCCAAATCATACCAGATTGGTCTGTGATTTTTTGACTGTTTAAAGCAGATTGCCAATGAAGGAATTGTAGTGAGGAGGATACAATACTCTGTTGTCCTGTCACAAGGGAATAGAGAACTGGCAAATCATGACTGCTGTCTTATTGATCAACAATCCAAAAGATGAGAGAAATAATGCAGTGCAATGCTTTTTAAAAACAAACAAACAAACAAGCAAACAGACCAAACAGAACTAGGAGATACAGGCTAATCTATTATTTTAGCTTTTATTATCTAAAAGTCATATTGCTCAAAATTTGGACATATTGTTCCTCTCCCATTTCAAAACTCAAACAGAAACGTATTTTGCTTAAAATGAACTGTAATTGCCTGAATTTTTCAAAGGACCCTTGAGTCAGCTAGATAATAGGGGTTTAGCTCTATTCAGCAAATATAAGCAGAAAATACACATACATAGAGAAGCATAATGCAGCTCTCGCTGGCTCAGACAGGAGCAATGCTTCTTTGCTAGATGTCCAAGCTTTTATTCCATGAGGGTCTTGCTTTAAATCTCCCCAGGGTAACAGGAGAGATTAGATACTCAGCTGAAGAAAATCATCATAACTTCATGGATTTTAATAAAGGTAATATACACTAGTTAAGAATCTGCACCCCTTATGTTAGCAATAACCCATGGTCCAAGAAAATCTCCTTTCTCCATCAAAGTCCACTCTAATGGTTAATTACCAGTCTGCAATATGGCACCTGTGTTGTAAGTGTAAACTAGCTTGAATGGCTTTTTTTTTTTTTCACTGTAGTTCGGATTAACTTTTAGCACACCATTTGTAATAAATATCTTAACTTTTAGCCATTGCAGGACAAATTGTGTTTGATCCCTGAGCATGATGGTATTTATAATAAAAATGTAAAAAAGACAAAATGTTGAGGTGGATCTTAAGTCCCATGAAGGGTGAATTTGTAGCTCAGCAGCAGAAAGCTATGGCAAGAATTGATACAGCTGCGCTGAAAAATCTGACAGATACGATTCGTTCTGTCTACCTACAAACTTAAATGTCAAGAGCATTTTATAATATGTTTGGATGATATGTTTTCATCTTAAAACACTAGAAATGTATCTTCTAGCTCACAGGACTTACAGTTAGAAGTGAACATACATTATGCCCCTCCTCTCATGCATTTGCTGGCTACTAGGAATTACATTTTCTTGCACTGCATTGTAAGTTTGTCTGTATCCATTTATGTATAGATACATACATATTGCCAAAGCAACAACAAGCAAAACAAAAAACCCCAGCTTTCTAGGAATACTTACCTGTACCTAGTCTTGTCTTGGAAAAAGGAAAGAGAAAACATTAGTGCAAAGATTCCCAACCAAAGTATAAGAAGTTTCACACCATTTCCTTCCCTTTCTCCTTTTCCTCCCAACACCTGCCACTGCTTCTTCACATTGCTTCATTGCTAATAGTTCCTCCTCACTGCTATATTGCTCAGCACTTCAGAGCTATATCAGCCTTTACTTCAGAGCTCAAGCTTTAGCTAAGAAACATGGCAGAATTTATTGCCTTGTTTTCCATCCCACCTACTGTACATCCTTCCAAAACTTTTTAAGTCTTTTTTTGAGCAATTCCAATGGTGAACATGCAACAGCAAAATAAATTTTATAAACAAATTACTCTAATGTGTCAGGAAAAATCTTTGTTCTAGTAGGAAGTTCCCATTCCCAATCAACACCACTTCTCTATAGGGGGTGGTGGAGAAAGGAAAGAAGAGGAACAGTTGGCTTTTAAACTTTGGTGCTGTCAACCAAGTCTTTGAGGGTGCATGGGCCTCTCTTTCTGGGTACAGGGATATGTATTAATGATACCTACAGGGAACTGCAGGTCATATTCCTTGTAGAGATGTACAATTGAAGATATACAAATACATACAGAATAATTCTATCACTGACTGTGGAAACAGCAAGTATTTGGGGGGAAAGACCTTTAAAAAAAAAGCATGGAAATATACCTAACAACCTCACAGATTTATAGGTACTGAAGACATAAGCTATTCACTTAACATAAGCTTTTCACTACTTTTTTCTTTCTAATAAGAAAAAAGTGTTATTCAATAGAATGTATCTTGAGAAAAACATATCCCCTACAGGACAGAAAAACTTAAAGCTCAAGAACCGTAATAGCTGTGAATATTAAAACCTTCTACAATCACATGCAGAAAAACAGAATCCAGAGATTTTTAATGGGAAATGAAATGTGAATTGTCATCTGAAAGGATTAAGCTAAATCTTTAATCTCCCCATTTCTCCATAAGAAAATACCACCCAAACAATTTCTCTCAAACATGATGAAAAACCATCGCAACATTTTTCACAGAGGTTACTCTTTTTTATCAGCAGATTTTTTTATGGTTCCATCATCTTTAATCCTACGTACATTGCTGCTTTAACTCTGTTTAGGCATGGTGGGGGAATGGACAAGGTCTACTTTTTTAAAATAGGGTTTCAAAAGTCTTGGTGTTTTAGTACATTCTCAGCTCTTGCCATGCTGTCACAGTACCAAGAGTAAATAAATCACAAATGACCAGAGCCCTGCACCCCCATCCTCCAGAAGGAATTTGGAACTGTATCCATTAATAATGTGATTCCAGTTCTGCTGCAGCTAGTGTCTGGCAGGTGCATGCCTGCAGAGTAAAAGTATTTGGCCAAGAAGCTACACTTTAAAATTAAATGATTTTTAGACCCATGTTTCTCTAGACTGTTTAGACCTCTGATGTTATAATTAACATAATAATATGTTGCAATTGCTCTACATTGACTCTGTGTACTAGAAAAGCTTCATGGAGGAAAAGTTTTAACCGTTGGCCAAGATCTATACAGAATACATGGCTGGATGGAAATCTGCGAAACGGGTATTTCACCTGTTTGTTCCTACATACCCTAAACAATTCCCAATAATTCTTGTCTATTCTTAAAAATGGCTGCTGATGGAAATTTCCAAATCATGACATACTTCAGTTCTCCAAGGCTATTCTGTTAGGAACTGTGATCTACAACACACAGGCTGGAATTAAAGCCCACCCTCTTTTGTCCTTCCTGCTGACAAGGCAGGAGAGATATTTCTTCTGTCTTTGTACAATCCCTTGCATACCGAGGATTACTGTGCCAACCCCTCCCCTTTGCCCAATTTCCCAAGTGCTCACTGCTTTGTTTTTTCCAGGTCTGTTACATCTTTAGTTTGTTCATGCATTTCTTCCACATCTGCATTGTCCTCATTCAGATCAATAGCCTTAATCAAAATTATTAATAGACAATTAATGCACATATTAAGTTAATGCAAAGAGATCACAAACAAGTTCAAGAACTCCCCTTTGCTATGGTTTGTGCAAATGCTCAGTAACAGGTTATCAGTACTTGCAGCTGCTTAAGATCCAGTAGGTTAGATGAGATACTATAGACTAAGAACCAGGGCACCTTTTCCAAACTCTACCAGCAAACTTCCAGTAGATACATTATTTCAGAACTGCACTTCCACAAATACCTATCTAGACATTTTCTACTCTTTTTTAAAAATTGATTTTAGAGCTACAGCTGAAAATGTATAATTTTTCCTATCCAAAAGATTAGGCTATTTTATGTACATGGTTATTAGGAGGAAGCTATGTGGTTACTTGCGCCACTGAGACTGTGTATCATCTTTGGTAGCTTTACTGGACTTCAGGCTTGAGTTCCCAGAACCAAGTGCTCCAGGAATTTGTATCTACAGTGCTTCTAGGGCATAGTTTGAGTGTGAGGCTGTCCTCTTCTGAGCCTGCAGAGCTAGCTGGTTTGCTTCAGATAGAGTATGGGTATGTATTCACTGGAACATGTTATATGAATAATCAAGGACTATGACCTGATAACCCATCGTAAAATGTATTTATGACATTTGGACAGCTGAACCTGTTCAGAGAAGTGCTGACCTAGATTAACATGCTCATTAAATCAGTCAAGCTTGTGGCAGTCATTCCTTCTTCCTCCTCCCCCTGTTAGTAATTTTTCCAGCAGAAGACCTTGACAGGTCAAAAGCCATCTCAACAGTGGGTGAATGAAAGAAAAAGGGAAGGTTCCTATTTCAACAAAACTGCTTCATGTGGTCCAGATATTAGGTAAATCTCATGTAATGGTAATAGGAAAGATGAAACATTGCTTCTTTTCACATGTGGAGAGTCAGGACAAACCGCAATTCTTCATGCACTTGCCTTACTGAGGAATTCCTGATACTTTCATTGCAACTGAATCCTTCACCACCCTTTTTCCTTCAAGGACATTTGAGCACTTCAGTGACTCCAGTATCCCATAAGCCTGTGAGAATTCATGCCGAATTTCCAGACAATACTGCTTCTTATCAGTATAGATAAAGCTTCCAGTAGACATCTGAAGCCTTCAAACATCCTGAAGTACTTATGCACTACATGTGTTAATGTTAGGAGAAATCATTGCTAACACTTCCAGAAAATCTGCTGCTGACGAGGATTTGTTATGTTACTCATACCATATAACACTGATAAAAGTGACATTCACATCCCAAATCACTCAAGACAAATAATATGAATTATTGTTGAATAAACTTTACAATTTGTGATTTAAACTAAGTGTCTATTTGCAGAGTGAGGAAGGTGGAGAGGAAGAAGACTAAGAAAACCATCTCCAAAATCATGCAATCTATACCTTTTGCATAAGGGAAAAAGTATTAAATTAATTTGTAAGACTACATCGACAACCGTAGTCCAAGTAATATGTCAATGTTGCATGAAGACCCCACAGTCTTGTCTTTAAAAATGCAATTATAAAAAGGAAGGTAAATGAAGTGATATCCAAGTCCTGAAGTGAGTAGTCTCAAGTAAACCAACAGCTTTTTTTTTTTTTTTTTTTTAAATCTCTACCACTTCACTGTAAATCTAGAGTAATCTGCTAAGGGAAAACAAAACAAAAAAGGTAATAGAATTTTACATTGGATATGTTTCTTCTGCAGTAATCCATCATTAAAGTTAATTGCAAGCACTAAATGGAAGACAGGACCAAGTCTGTTTTGCAATTTTGACTACAGCATTAGCATTTATATTTGATTCAATGTAAATGATTTTTCATTTTCTGTATATGCTCTTAACTTTGAAGCTTTATCCACATGTGTACTGCCAATGAATCAAGTTGTGAACTAAGTAGCAATGGTAAACTGCAATAGCTCAAGAGGTTATATCCTATTGTCATCTCAAAGTAGTTGCTGATCAGAAGGTTGGGTAGCTTGTTAACATAATGAGGTTTTGTTTTATTCTTGTAAAGAAATTCGTGGCTTACCTGGTTAACTTTTACTGGGAAAATTCAGGTTTAAGTCTCCACTTTAAAGAAAGCAAGCTGAGAACTGAAATCTCACTTTACCGGGAGCACAAAACCTTTGGTGATTGCTTGAGCTACTAAGCAAGTCTTCTACTTCACCTTTACTGTGAGAGTGGTTTCACTGTTTATAAGCAATTAATCATTGGAAGAGAGAAGCAGAAGTAACTCATGGATCTTATGAGCAGAATTTTTTCTTCCTCATCTCCAGCTACATCCCTTCTTTGCTTCAGACCTCTGACCTCTCTGGTGTTATATATGACCAGTCTCCACAGATATATATATGGAGACAATTAAATCTCAGTATTCTTGAATAGTGGGGGTGCATCACAGTAGCTATGGTAAGAAGAGGCTGGATGTCTTCCAGTTCATATTTATAGTGCTGACAGTGGTAGTGTGTGCTACTTTTCTTATCTCAAGACGCATAAATAACTCATCGAAGAAAAATATATTTTCATAGTCATTTGCAGAGAGACCTTACCCAAAACTCAGAATCTAAATTCCCCTGATGTCTGGAATATGCAGAATCTGAATTTAGATCTTCATTTTGCTCGGTGGTTTACAAGTGTTGCCAATGTTAAGTTTCACGTTTGCATTCTGAGTAAATGTTTTTAACTGTAAAGGCATCATTTCTCCTTTCAGCATACATACCAGTTCTTAGCAAAACCTGAAGCTCTAGCTTAAATGCAGCCATGCCTTACATGTAGAAGTTATCTTTGGTTTTAAAGAATACTAGACAAGGAGGGCAAACAAGCTCCCATTCCTCTCAGGTGCTGTTGAATCTAGATATCCTTGGTAACAGCTATGTCTAATTATGTGTTACTGCCTAATCCAATGCACTGCCCTCGTAAGCGCTTCTGGCAGTAGCTTTGTTATTAATTTATATGTTAATTTTCCAGTGACGTTGAAAATTGTAGCCAAAATTTTCTTACAATATATTTCCTTGAGCAATCTTCTAATTTTAGATTCTATGACTTCATTAAACATGCAATTTACTGTAATACTATGTAAGACTTGATCTAAAACCATCAAAGTCAATGCATATCTTCATTGTGATAGACACAAGCGCACACACACATATTCAAGCAAGAATTTTACTATTGGTATGTACTTACTGAAAGAGAGATAAATATGATAGGAAGTTTTTGCAACTGCTAGTACTTTATCTTTCATTGACATTTGTCCCAAATTTGAGATTCCTAACCAAATTTTCTTCTGATTCTTAACATGTCAAAGCCATTTGGAAAAATATTTAATGAGAAACAAACAAACAAACAAATATAATTTCTAGAAGTCAAATACTGCCAGCCTTACTAGTCAATTTATTATTGAAATCTATATTTTGAAGTTTTGTCTGTAACTCAACTTTGTGTTCTAACTTTGACCTCCTTTCTTAATTAAAATCTAAGGGCTCATATGGGAGTTTGGAAAGAAAATGAAAGGCAGGTGAGAAAATGTAAACACATTAATTATGAGGATGCTGTCATATAGAAACATTGGGGCTGAGTAGACAATTCCAGTGTTAATTTAGACTGACTTTGGGCTACTTTCTACTTCTTATGGAATACTAAGCAAGGATTAATTTTTTTAGTCTCTGGTGTTTTCTACAGGAAGTTCATTGATATTATAGGGCCAGGCATTGATAGATCTTTCTCCTCGCACACTTATTCTGCATATGCTTAGTGCAGCATTTTCATTATTTCACTTAAAATGTCATTTCTCTATGTTAGCTGTCAGCATTTTATTATGAACTTTGATTTGTGAAGGTTTATAATTATAAGTAATTTTAAAATCTATTTTAAGTGTAGGGTTGAAATATAATATATGGAATTTAATCACAGAAATATTTTCTTCTGAAATTTCAAAACATCTCTCTAGCCATTGTACTTAAAAGCCCATATGGTGTGATATCAAGTGGGCACAAAAAATCTCCAAGTGTCAAGTACAAGTATATATTCCTGGGCAGGTATATATTGGTGCAATAAGGCTTTCCCTGTGAAATTACACAATGTCTTTTTAATACTAATATACAATACAAACTTGGTTTCAACATGGTGTCAGAAAATGTAATGCCGACATCCAACTTTTAACTGGAAGCTGTGGCTTTTGAGTCCAGAGGTCCTTCCTTCACCCAATGCAGAAGTTAACCACAAACACTTTGAGAAAATGTGTTGGTGAACCAGTGATCTACCTGAGCTTGCAATATCTCTGAAAATCTCCCCTGAAGGGAAAAAAATATACAAAGAAATCATTCTCATATTCAGATTCAACCCAATGAAAGACTGACAGTCTAGGGAGCTTAGAAACCACTTGTGCTTTCACTTCCTCTGACAGAAATCTTCTCTGACCTACCTGCTAAAAGGTGCCTTCGTGTTACATCCTGACGACGGCAGGCCTTCTCCACAGACACTGCTCTTCTGCTCTGTCTCCTATTCCAACTGTCAGCACACCTAACTCTCTACGGAAGGAGAAATAATAGACTTAAGCAATATTTCATCATAAATTCTGAGGAGGTGTTGCAACATGATGACCTGAGTCAATTCTTAAAATGAATTTGGAACAATGGACAAAAAACAGAATTATTGTCCATCACGATGCAGAGGAGATACACCATGCCTTGCAAAGAGTGAAGAAAGATGGAAAACATCACTGGTGGGAAACTCTTTTTGGATGGTCCCCAACAGCAACTGGAATTTTGAATTTGATGATACATCCCATTGCAGTTTTGTCAATTTTGACCTTATTGTGTTTATTGCTTATAATTATTCTGTATATCAGAGTTTGGCAAAAAATGAAACAAATTACATCAATCCAGCATATAAATCATATACAATCAACTGATCCTGTATGTAACCTGGTATATAACTAACATTAATTAGAACACTTTAAGATAATTGGACTTTTACCACTGATGTACAACATGCCGCATATTTATAACATAGAGGCAAGAGGTAACCCTACTACCACTCTATGAGCCAATAAAGTGGATTGGCTGTAGTCACAGGGTGCAGTGTGACAGACATGCTGAGCGCCTTGACCAGAATGGTGGTGGTTTGGTGCAGGCTCCGAAAGAGAGAAAGGCCTGAGTTGTAGACAGGCCGTGAATTCTTCTAGTTTCAATCTGTTGTCTGAAAACCTGCAAAGGAACAGAGTGACTCCTTTATCAAGGATCAAAGAAAGTTGTGGGTAAGAGCAGCCTCCTGCGCACCTTTTCTAGTGCATGTACTTTGACTACGAGCCAACCACTTTATCCTATAAATATGACAGCCTAAGTGAGCCTTTTTGGGAGCTCTCCCTGCTAGGCAGTGGGGCTGCATGGTGGTGATCGCCCCTCCCTGGGACACCGCTCAAGGATGCTCCTCGAGACAGAGAGACATTTTACCAACAACAGATCTTTGGTAAGCAACTGATATCATGCATACGGTAACTTTGATTGCATGCTGAATTGATGCTAGTAAAACATTATATAAACTTTTCATATATAATCCTTTAGACATAAACCATTGACCAAGTCTGAGACTAGGATTGGATCCAGCCACACCTAGACTCCTCTCTGAGTTTAGAAAGCAAGGGTGTCCTTTCTGAACCTTGTGACTCAATGGGAGGGTCTTCCTTACTCTCTGCATCTTCGGTCTCTCTGTGAATCATTCTAACTCCAGTGTAACTCAGTTTTCCTTTGTATGATTCTTCCATGCAGTAATTAATAGATTGAACCTTGCCATCGAACTTTGTTAAGTCTCACTTTTACAACATCATATTAAAACCACTTTTGCTAATACCTCTGTCCGTGTCCTGGTTTCAGCTGGGATAGAGTTAATTTTCTTCCTGGTAGCCGGTATGGGGCTGTGTTTTGGGTTTAGAATGAGAACAATGTCGATAACACACTGATGTTTTGGTTCTTGCTAAGTAGTGCTAAGCTGTTGCTAAATAGGTGCTAAGTGGCGCTCACACGGGTCAAGGACTTTTCAGCTTCCCCTGCTCTGCCGGGTGCACAAGAAGCTGGGAGGGAGCGCAGCCAGGGGGGCTGACCCAGACTGGCCGAAGGGTTATTCCATACCATATGACGTCATGCTCAGTATATAAACTGTGGGAAGAAGAAGGAAGGGGGGGGAGGGGACTGGGCGTGATGGCGTTTGTCTTCCCAACTAACCGTTACGCGCGATGGAGCCCTGCTTTCCTGGGGACGGCTGAACACCTGCCTGCCCATGGGAAGTAGTGAATGAATTCCTTGTTTTGCTTTGTTTGCGTGCACGGTTTTTGCTTTGCCTATTTAACTGTTCTAATTTATTTTACTTCAATTATTAAACTGTTCTTATCTCAACGCACGAGTTTTCTCCCTTTTCCCCTTCCGATTCTCTCCCCCATCCCACCAAGGAGGGAGTGAGCGAGCGGCTGCGTGGTGCTTAGTTGCCGGCTGGGGTTAAACCACGACAGTCTGTCATTCCTTAAGCACTGTAAAACACCCCTTTCGTGACAGGAGGTCACTTTTAAATGCTTCGAGGATGTGTCCGTAGTTAGAAAATTATGAAATCCTAACCAGAAAATAAGTGGCTGTGCCTCACAGGACTCTTACCTCAAATCTCAGTCTGTATTTTTCCATAATAAAAGAAAAAAAAAAAAAAAAAAAAGGAAGAAAAAACCCCAGAAGAGTATATATTTGAAAGAGCGTGACACTTTGCAATTTAATATGTGAGCCTGTCTCCATCATTTTGTCTGCCTGTCACATTTGAGGCTTGTTTTTTTTCTTTTTTTAACACTTTTTCTTTCCCTTTATTTGATTGTAAGTAAGTATTTAGCAGTAAAGTGAATAGTCAACCATGGATCAATGTCACTAGGCAAAAGCTTATTATATTAAATATTACAAACTGTGCAGAAGAGACAGTTAATAAGCAATATCTTGCATATGATCATTACAAAGCAGGCGTATGAAAGAACAATACTATACCAAGAGTGGTCAGAGAATAATGGCCATTTTTCTGTAAATGAAGCAGTATCTTCTTTCATGTGGCACCTTCTTCTGTCACTCAGTACAGCCTACTGCTCAGTATTGACAACAGGTTTCCATTAAGGAACTAATATCTGCCGTCAAAGCTGTAGTTACAGAAGTCCCTTCCCACCTCCACAGAACCTCCTGCTACAGATTTCTGGTGGCAGGTGAGACAAGGAGAAGAAATAGTAATGTCTTAAACACCGAAATGGCGAGTGGGAAATAGGAACAGAAGGCTTAGTGGAAACATGAAGCTTCCCCAAACTCCTTTTACTGTGGCTCTCCAGAACAGTACTTTGAGGGTTGCATTGAAGCAAGACACAAACATCAGAAAGAAACATCAGTTGTTCAACCCTGGCCTCCTAAAATGCACCTAGGCCTAAGCTGAGAAAAGGCAATAATAGGAAAAATTGCTTTAATGTCAGGAGCCGAATTTAGACCAAGACTCCTAGTCTTCTAAGCAATCTTCAGCCTGTTCCTATATCGTGCATCATTTTCTTTTTATTATTATGGAGGTACTGTGCCGACAGTAACTGTTTCTCCTGTTTGAGTTTGAAAAAACAAGAACTTAAGGCTTTTTTAGGTTTGTTTTTTACTTGAGTACACATTTTTACTTAATACTCTGCCATTGTGGATGACCAAAAAGCTAGGCTGAGTAAGGGTTAATAATAGGACACCACTTTAGACCACAGCTATTTGCATTTTATATGTCTTGTACTCACCTCTTGTCTGCTGGCATCACCAGGCGAGGAGGCCTGTGCTTACATAAAAGAATAAATATGAAATACACCGAATATCAGGGCTTTTAAAATCACTATCATCATCACTGTATTCTTCTTGTAAGCAGTGAGTAGTGAATGAGCAGCAGTGAGTAGTGAATGAGCTGTGGAGCAGTTTAGTTTGCTGCTTGTTTCCTGTGAAGTATTCACCAGTCTCAGTCTCTGCATTGCTGCAGCAGTTGTTGGGCTGGCAGGCAGCAAGAAAACTGACAAAGCGATAGGAAACCCCTCTGCTGTTTACCCTGAGAATGTCCGCAGCAAAAGAAAAATGAGGGGTTTGACCTTACTGTTTGACTTGCTTGCTCTGAGCAGGTTGCAATTACAGGCCACCTATTATTTCTCTATACAAAAAAATACAGAGCGCAAGTGCAAATGCAGTTAATGAGAGCTTAGAGGCAGATGTTGTCTTTTCCCAGCTAACACAGTGATAGAGGTAATAACAAGAGATTTTTATTTTCATGCCAGGGCTGCACAGCATATTCTTTACTAACTTGTGTTTGTGTTGGAGGCATGCCAGGAAAATTAAAGTGTTACAAAGGTGAATTTATAAGAAGCAGAGGCATCTTGCCTCTCAGGCAATGCCCACAAAAAGTAGTTTCTGATCCAGAGTATGGTAACTTAGATTAGGCCAAGTTTTCATCCTAGATCTTACTAAAGGAGGTAGAGTAGTCCTTCTCAGATATGAGTGTCTTGGATGTTGCCACTTCTGAATAGGTGAAGTCAAGCTTGGGATTCTGTACTGCTAATAAAGACAGGGCTGTGAAGTGTCTGGATTGCATCTCCCATGTCCTGTTGCAGTAGTATAGTTTAAGATTTTTTTTTTTTTCTATTCAGAAAAGGAAAATAAATTAATTTCCCAAAAGAAAGGACAAACAGCTTCAACAGTAATGTTTTGATCAAAACTTTTATTCAGACACACAGGCTTATGATAGAGCATTGTCTTATTCAATTGGTCTTTAAAGATGTGAGTCAAGATATTCCATGTCTGGCTTGAGACAGATATTCTAGGGCTTCTGCTAAATCAATTTTCCTAATGCATTTGGGTTTCTTTTATACTTCTTTCCCTTTTTATCAGAAAAAAAAAAAAGATTAAAAATCTATTTTAAAAATAGTAAAGTAACAAAGTCCTCAAATTGCAGGAAATGACAACAGTGAAGTGATCCATGCAATTATGACATTTTCTATACTCCACATGGCAATCTCTAATTACATGTTATTATTTCCACAGGACATAATGCCTCTGTGAGGGAAGTGAACAAATGGAGACAAATTGCATAATTATAGAATTCTGGATTTCAAATAAATTTTGAAGAATGTGGTCTATGTCTCATTATCAATATAAGGAAACAATAGAATTTGGGACCAGGCAGTTTCAGAAATCTCCCTTGCGGAGAGCACATGCGTAACACATTTGATCTTTACATGTAAGCCTTTCTCAAATGAGAGCACACCCTGCAGCTGTTGAGAACAAAATCTGTGTTTACATAAATGGCATAGATATTCATATAAGACTAGATCACCAACAAAGTAAAAATACATACAAGCAAAATCCAGTCAGATTATGGTCCTGGGTGCAGTGGACAGGTAGTGGAGGGAATAAAAGAAAGAAAGAAAAAAAGAAATACCATTAACAATTGCATTCTTCTCACTGAGCTGCAATACCTAATAACCTTTGCCTATTTTCTACACTGCAGAAATGGTAAGTCCAATATCCCTCCCTTTATGAATATATTTATGTGAATAATAAATGTGTAACTAATTTACCTACTTCAGAATATTCTACAAAATAAAATTCTATAAAAATAATACTTAGTCAATAGAAATGTATTTGTTGCACATTTCTGCATGAAAAAATTTAGCGAACTGAAATCTTCCTGCATATCCCAGTTCTGCTATGACCACTTAGCAGTGTTTAGATTTTGATTGCAAGAAAAAGATGTAAAGCTATTGTGTTCTACTTAGAAGGAGCTCCACTTCTTGAAGAGGGAGTAAACTGTGAGTGGCAAATAATATCCTCCCAATGTGCTACTGCTGAGACACTGCAACACCAAGGTAGGCTACTGAAGATGTTAGAAAGAAAGACAAGAAAAAAAAGCAGAAATGTAACTCATACATGCCCTCTCCAAGAATAACTCTAGGGAAGAGACTACCTTCTGCACACCAGGCATGAACTATAAGCATCAGACCAAGACAGTTGCAGGTCCGTAATATCCCCACTAACTGGGATGCAGGAATGAACTCCCTGGCCTTCACAGCACCTGCTGAAGATGTCTCTATGCACTGTGCATAGCACAAGGTTGCCTATGGGCGCTCAGTTATGGCTGGCTCCCTCTCCAGAACATGCAGGGCTCAGTACCTACGTATGCCAGGTGGACTCGCATGCCATGGTGCAGGCTGGGCTGCCTGCCTGCATGCAGAGTGGGGGCAGGCCGGCAGCAAGCTGCAAGGCAGTCGTGCAGAAAAATAACAGAAAGGAGGCAGAGCAGGCTCCGCTTATGCTCTGGGGACTGCTGTTTCAGAACCATGTACACATAGCCCTGACAGACTTTGCCTTATGTATGCAATCACCATGTCACAATGCTATCTTTCCTTTTCTTTCTCTGTTCCTATCCACAAGCCCTTGACCCTCTTCCTTCATTTCTCCATCTCCCTATTTGATTTTGTTCTGCAATTGTCTTCCTGTTGCTGAAGTTTCCCTTTCTTAATATATAAATACAATAAAAGTGTGCACAAGTAAAGCAGCAAAACAGCTAAGGAAGCAAACACTATTGTCATTATTTCATGTCTCCAATTAATTAAAATGTCAAATTTATTGGAAATCAATACAGTGTATTGGAAATAAATCATTCAAGCAACATGGCAAGCTAGGGAAAATAGCCCTCGGTAATTGAAAAGCTAACTGAGCAGGATGTACTGTAATTGATCACATAGGTAGCTTAAAGAACAGATTTATTCTATTCTGCTCTCTATAGGCTATTTTTTTTCCAGTCCAAGGGGGCAAAGAGAGGATTGGAAATGTATTGCAGTGTATATTTACAATTTTCATTAACAAGATATTGTAAAAAACAAGGTTCAATTATCCAAGATGATGCACAGAGTTTATTTCCATTCTCTTCCAGTCTTTTTTTCTTTATGCAATAGTTCACACGAAATGCATGTAACTTCTTTATTACTATGGCTATCTGATCTACCCTCATCTAGGCCGTCAAAACTTACTTAGGTCTACTTAGCAAATGTAAATAAATATAAAACTGCCAAATAAAAATTGCTGCAGTACACCCTGCCGGCCATGGACATGAAGATATCTATTTTCTATAACCTTTTCTATTCACTCTGGGCAGATTGCCATTTTTCTCTGCAGTAATACTTCAGTGGATTGCAGCCTTGTAGCTCCTTCTCACCAGCCTTCTCATACAATCCCTTCTTGCTTTGAAACATCATCTATGGGTCACCCTTCATGCCAGACAGGAGGATTAGCATTTCTTTAATCCTATTAACTTTAACATCAATAGGTTATTTTCACAGAGGCATCTTTTGCTAAATCCTTTCCTGTGCAGTATTTAAAGTTATTCCTTGGCTGTTTGCTTACTGTGTTGCCTGGTAGGTGGACAATCTCCTTAGAGGTAGAAGACTGATCAGATACACTTTCAGCTTGATTTGGAACAGTCATGGGAACCAAAATCTCTGACCTTCCAGAAAGGTACTGTCTGCATCCAGCTGTAGAAACCAGCCTCTTTTAAATACTCCTAATCGAATAGAGGTTCATGGGCAGAACTGAGACCAACCTCTACTAAGCTCAGCTAATAGTCTGGCAATTCAGGCAGGAGGAGTGGAAAGGTAAAAGAGGAGCATGAGAGTTTGTGTCCTCTCAGGCAGAGGAGAAAACTTCACTGACTCTGTTATATCCTGGGTGACTGCTTTAATCAGCTCATAGAAAGATTCCTTCTCTTCCTGAAATTTTGCACTCTTTGTTTCATCGGCATATATTACAAGTGGCCAACTTTCCTGTTTGAACATTAAAAAAAAGTTTTTTGCCTAAAATAAACTCATGTTTTTTCAAATGTGATTAAAATAAAAGAATATATTTTGACTTGATTTAAATTTATTTTTATTAATATAATGGCTACTGAATAAATATATTCACCAGTCCTTCCTGCAGTATTTCTTATACCCATATAGCAAATACCCACAGTACCCAAACAGCTTATAGTACATATAGACAAATACAACCTTTTCATGAGCAGATTCGATATGTATCTATGAACTCACTGCAGATCTGTGTATGACTTACATCTGGAGCAGTTGTGGGTCATTACTTCTATCAATACTTCTTTCTTTTGATTTCATTCCAGATGTAATGCGGCTAATTTCTTTCTCAAACCTGAAAACAACCTGCAGCCATTATATCTTTTTCTTTGGCATCAGTCTAATCTGACTAATGACTGAGATGCTCAGACCAGAGGCTTTTGCTTGGCTTGTATTACATCTAAGATATCCAATATCCTGGAGTTTTGCTTGTTTCTTGAGACCATTTTATCAGTCAGTAAACACATTGATTGTAAAACAAGCAAGATACCAGCCAATATGAACTTTTTTGCATTTCTCTATCAGTACAGCCAACACAATTTTAAGTCCATTTATTTTCCCACAGCCCTACTAATATGTGACAAGAAATGAGGATAGGATGCATCCTAAATTTAGAATTTTAATTCAGAAATAAGACGCTCCACTCCTAACTCTAATTTAGCACAGTAAAGCATTCAATGATAGCTGGCAATCTGTAAGTGTAAGGCGTAGTGTGAGAAAAAAATACAGAGCAAAAAGAAAAACAAAAAGCCCTCTTTCACCCACAAATATATGAGAGTATATGAGATGAGGGAAGAGTGTGTCATTGACAGGAAAATTAAGTGCTATAAGTTTCTAAAGTTTAAAGAAATGTAGGAGGAATATGAAACATGAAATTGTGAAAAGACTCTTTCAGCAGGTTTGGGGTCAGGAATTGTATCCAATTTTGTGTGTCCCATTTGTTTCTTAGTTTCCTATTCTCTTCTCTTTCTGGCTCAGATGTCCTCTCTTTGTGGCTCAGGACATTAATCATTATAGTTCTAAAACAAAGATTTTAGCTAGATCTGCACAAAACTTTTGTAACGAAACTGAAGAAATTCAGACTAACCTTTCCTGCAAGCAGGAAAGAGAAATTCAAAAGTAAGAGGAAAAGATTGCAAAAGAAAAGTGAGCTATATGCTTCATTTCTGAGATTAATAAAAAATTTCCAAGGGTTCAGATATGTGTTCATTCAGCAAATGGCTAAAATTATTTCTGTTGCTACTTTTTCATACTGCTGTTACCACTTTCTATTGGAAATTACTGCCCTTATGGCAACAGAGAGCAAAGCCTGGAACACAGGAGCATGTCCTTTCCCAGTCAGTGCACAGCCAGCCAGTTTGATCTGTAGCCACCAATAAATTGCCATATGAAACAGCGGAAATGGAGTTGTCTTAACCTCCAGTTGGGGGGTCATAACCTCCCGTTCTTAGGCAGTATCATTTTAACCTCTCCAGAAAAAGACATTTGCTCATGTCCTCATTCACACCAATTCCATAACAGCTAATGTGGAAAGGCATGATCCTGTGCTAGGCCTGCTGACATGCAGATATTGCATTGAGCTATCATGCTGCAAGAAGTCAAATTTCAGAAAAGAAAACCCTGAACAGTCATAAAATGAGGAACAACTCTGCTGGAAACAGTGACCAAATAAAAAGTGACAGGTTTTGGCAGAGTTCTGGCTTTCTGCAGCTGTTCACATTGTTCCGAGTCAAAACCATGTTCTTGGAAATTATCTGACATTACAATTACAATGAAGTTTTCATGGTCAACATTGTAAAACATAATTGGAGTGTAAGCTTCATCACTCCACATTTGTATTGTAGAGGAACATTGTGAAAGCAAAAGTTCATTCCAATTCAGATTATACTGGTAATCTTTTAGATAGATTAGTTCATGGGGCATATAAACTCACAGGTAAGAGAACAACTCTGCATTTTTTTTAAGTTTACATCTCCTCTTATAGTAGAAATACCATTGGTAGTAAGTGATTAGTGAGCTTCAGAGAAAATACTAAGAAATCCAAATAAAATAAAGTTTTTGTCCTGCTAGATATGGGAAAATGGCTGATGGGCCCAGCTGTTCTCTGTGGTGGGACCGTTGTGGAGTCAGCTGGCTGCCCTGCTCTCACTTGTCACAGAGGCCAGCTTTGCCAGCATTTTCCCCCTCTCCATCCCCCACCACCACTGCCAACACCTGGGCACCCAATACGAGTCAATAGAGATAAACAGGTAGGTTTTAAGGTTAAGTTCATTTAACACGTTCATTAACAAGTCTGTATTTGGGTGAAATGAACTGCACTGAAGAGGAACATATTTCTCTTCCCTGCCTTTACTGGAGACTAGACAATTTGATCAAAGGTAGATTATCACGTAGTGGTTGTCTGAAACTAAGTGAGAGGAATGCCATTGAATGAGATCAAAATAAATTAAACATCTCAGTATAAACATTCTAGAAGATGAAAATCAATCAAAATCACATTCCTGAGAACTGATGATAATACTTGTAAACATTATTTGGAAAAGAAAATCAAAATAATTGATACTGGCAGTTGCCTTATGTTCCAAGTCAAAAGACTAAAATGGATTAATTTTGATTTTGATTTTTTTTTTTTTTTGTGGCAGTATATTTCGTTCAGATGTTAATTTTGTATGTTAAAGGCTATGGTGCATTTTAGTATTTTATTTCTTGTAATATTCTGACAGATGAAAAGACACTGTGTTATTAAGACATAAAATCTGATTGTTTCAAATAACTTATTGGTGAAAATTCCCGCTTCAAGGGAAATTTCAGAAAAGTTGGTATTCTGTTCTGATATAGGCTGCTCCCCCAACACCCCTGCAAAATCAGACATATCCAGCTACCTTAACTCTAGATATGAAGTATAACATGAAAAGAAGAAGTCTGAATCAACAGCAACAAAAGTGTTTGACAGATCTGAAAACTCACTTACTGTTGTTCCCAAGCATACTTAGGCACATTCTCTATTTATTAATCTGTAAACATAAGAACATATTTGAATGTATATAAAAATTTATTTAATCATACTTAAAAAGAATATTTTATCACACATACTGTATCCACTGTTGTTTTTCAAACAATATTTAAAATGTTGTTGCTCACAGATTGCCTCTGCTATATAATTTCACATTTCTCTCTTTATATTACTATTTATTAATGTCTGTTAATAGAGCCAGCATTCCTACCTGGAATAGTTTGACTGAACCCTCAGCTGTCAGCAAAATTGAGCTACACAGTGGACAAATCTTAAATAAATAAATACCTTGCTGTGTTAAAAAATAATGAATTTTAATGATTATTCTAATAAAGCTATGTACAGCAAATTGACTTAATTTATCTGAAATCTAAACCAATTATAAAGTTCGAGGGAACTAATATGCCTCAGGAAAAAAAGCAAAAGAAACAACAAGGGGGGATAATCCATTTGAACAATCTATCCTCAGAAATACTTTAAGTTATATCTTTCTGTAATTCCAGTGTTTAAAAGCTCCCTTGTTGACATTCTGACATTAGCACTGTGTAACAAGTATCCTGGGAATAGGATAATATTCTTCAGCAGTCAGATACACACCTTCTTTTTCAGACATACCAGCCTTTGTACACTTTCCAGGCTGATCTAGCATTAAGTAAATTTGATGTCAGCTATGTCAAAACGCTCTGCTTTAACTGCAAGTGACAATGGTGTCATTTATGCCCAAAGGTTAAGGGTTGTGGGGCGGGGGGGGAAAGAAAGCTCAGTGCAAGATTTGACAAAACAGCAAAAATGTTAGTATTCTCCTTTGTAAATAATTTTATATTTCATCCTGTTCCAACAACATTGATTTGAAGTACTCTCAAAGTATGGATGTGACAGTTGTCCCATAAGACTGGGACAAAATTCCTAAGACAACACTAGGAGCTTTAGTGTTTATGTGGGCAGCACTGAGCTTTAAGTGGAAGTCAGTACGGCACCATTAGCCTCCCTTCCATCTGGTATTTCTGGGAAGGAGAAAAGGGAGAGACCGGAGGGTCATCAAAGCTTCTAGCTTTAATTAAACAAAACTCTTAATTTTAATGGATATACTCAAGTATGAATGATACTTTCTTCTTTTTTTCCTCTCTCTTTTTTTTTTTTTTAATAACCAAAGTTTTAACATTTTTCAAAGCATGCCTGATATCTAGCTGTGTAAGAGATGAAAATATGGCTCCTAACTTTCAACTTCTCTCCTTTTCATGATTTGGGCTTATTTCATTCTCTGTTCATCTTCAGATATCAAAAGATTTTCCTTAAGCAGAAGAAGGGCTTATAAATTGCAGTCCGGTGTTCCAACTACAATGTAGGTCTGTTGCTTTAGAGGATGCTTACATAAAAGTATAGGTTTTCTGTCACCTTAACTCTGTCCACCCTGCCCCTACTGTTACAACCCTTTATTCTTATATGTCTACATTGCATATGCATAGCTCTGCAGAGCAGATAGTGTTTTCATTTTGTGTCTTCTTCAGTGTTACAACACTTTTTAACCTTTTAAAAATAATGTCATTAAGGATTAATTCTACATCATTGAAAACCAAGCAACCTGATGAAATAATTGTAAAAAAACTCTTCAGCCCTAAATTATTAACTATAGACTATGCAGATGGAAGTCTGTTTATGTGGTTAAAACCAGGAACTAATACTTGCTGTTACTGTTTTCTAATGTAAAAACAGACGCTATTCATACTCATACAAATATGAAATGCCTGGCAAAACCAAAGTATTTCATTAATAGCACTAGCAGCAGTGAATTTTCATTGTTAATTATTTGCTGTATACACAAATGTACCTTTCCTTTTTACATTCATAGCCTGTCCATTTTCAACAAAAACTTCTTTTTATAAATTGCTTATTTCATCCTCTCACTTCTGTAAATTTTTTTTTTTTTTATAACTGAACATATTTTGTATGGTTTATCAAAATACATATTGATAGGAGTAGAAAAAATCTAGTGCACTTAATAAGAAATACGTATCTCTAGGGTGTATGGTTTTGCACTATTTGCATGAAAGTGCCTGACTTGACATCAGCACTCTGTGCACATCCATTCCCTCAACATACATAATCTCTGACTCAGCTTGATGTAATTTCTCTTAGTTACACGTACCATGCAAAAGAATCACTTCTTGCAGTCAGTTAAACAGCTATTCGGTAAACTAAATGTTCTCTCTATTTTTGTATTTCAGACACAACTAATTACAGTATTTCATTACTTGTAACAGGTTAACTTATTTTATTTGGTTAAATCTTCATGGTAATGAATTTGCTTGTGAGCAGATTGTAAATAATCATGACAACCATTACAGAAACACCTTCATTTTAATATTTGACATGAATAGGATGCTTAAACAGTTGCTGCTGCAGGTAAGTGATGCTTTATACAAACACACACATACACGCCAACTACTCTTTTGTTTGCTTGCTGATGCACGAGGATAACTACTTGCTTGCATTTTCCTGTGTGGTATTTTGTTTAGTGCCAGGATTCCTCTCTCTGGGCCCTCTCATTAAGTCTTTTCTTAAGGAAGATTTCCTCATGATGTGTGGCTCTGGAGTACTATGAAGATCTCAGTATAAGAACTCCTATGCCTTTTGGTCAGATGAAGTATGTTGCAGTTGACTTCAGTTTAGTAAAACTTCCATCTAACTTCAGGCATATAAGTAGCTTCTTAGGGACCTGCAGCATACAGAATATCCCTTTTCACCCTTTATTAACAACATAGCTAAGAGTGTGGTGAATCAATCCAAGTTGGTTATATCATATCAGAGACATAAAGAGGCTTAAGCTTTTTTTTTTTTTTCCCCGGATCACTCCATGTGCAGATTGTTAGAGTTCTTAAAGAAAGTTTTAAAAAAAATTCAAATATATGTGAAGTTGAGGATCTCATTGTTTGAAGTACTAAAAGAGCACACAGAACCAGAAATGGAACCTGAGAGGGAAAAAGTTTGCAATGAAATACAGAGCAAGAGAAAGGGATGAGAGGGGAATGAGAGGAGAAATAAGAGATGGAACAACAAACACACCTTTATGAACTTGATCCTTGGGCAGTGGTTGCAATCAGAAAATATTTAAGAAAAAATGTGAGATATGTACAGAGAGACACTAACTCGATTTAATAAGAACAGAGTCACAAAAATGTTATTTTCCTGACTACTGCAGTGTCTCATGTTATCACATTTTTAATAACATGCAAATAAGTCAGGATGAGAAGATGACCTACAAAAAAATAGTGAAAGAGTTTGAGGAAAGCTGTAATCTCATGAAAAGTGGAACTTCTAGAGGTTTTAGATAGGACTGCAAAAATAGAATCCTTTAACCTTTTTTTTGTCACTGACTTGAAATTCAGAAATCAGAAATATAACTGTAGTATTTTGACATCAGAGATCAGATGGTGATCCAAGAATCCATGGTCACAGAGGAGACTGATGAAACACGGGGGCTTAAACTTAGAACTATCAGGATGTGTCAAGTTATAAAAAATTACTTAGGACAGAAAGCTGGGAAGGCAAATCAGGGGTAGCTATAGGTAAGCTGCTGATCAGCAGGAGAAGAAACTGGCAAACAGTAAATACTTAGAGGAGACTTCAGGAAAAACTGCAAGATGATGCAGAGAAAAGAAAGTGCATGAACTGTGGCAACTTACACAGACCCAGGCAAAGCCCAGAGTCGGGAAACATCAACATTCACAAGACATAAAAACATTTTATAATGAGCTGCAATCAAGAAAAGTAGAAGCAAAACAGTGGAGCTGCACAGATAGCAAGAGTGAAGTTTTACATAGCAATAGTGAAGTTTTACACGGGTACAATGTCTGCAAAAGTGAAAAAAGGGAATGGACACTTTCATGCATCAATAGTGAAGGTCTAATGAATTATAAACTGAACTCTTGTGCTTAGCCATCACTGTTGCAAAAGAGAAAGAATCCGTAACACTAAGAGGAAGTTATGAATGGGAGCACAAACATTTACCTAGGAATATTAACTTGCTTAAATGGATAAATAGGATCAGTTAGGTTTATTTAGGTTTATTGCAGTTGTCAAAAAACTAAAAATCCAAAACTGCATTTAAAATATGTTAGGACTTATCTTTAAAAGTTGCTATGAAAAAAAAAGAAAGGCACATGGAGCCACAAATTAGTCACTGGTTTCTAATTAAAAAATAAAAATGCAAAATGTGTGGAGCCTCAAGAAATTTCATAGAGAGGGAAATACCCCGTGATGGTTCACTAGAATGTTTTGAGCCATCATTTTAAACAAATATTTTTAAATATAAATATATTCACATTTAATGGTCAAGGTCATCTTGCCCTAAAATTGCACTGCATCAAAAATAGGGCAGGTATTCTTATATTTAAAATTATGTACATATATGAAGAATTTACAAGATAAGGCCTAACTGTACATCATTATTCTTTTAAAGTCGGTTTTCTAATTTCCTTGTATGCAAAAGTCTACCATGTAACTAAGATATGCAAAACACAAATTACACCACAAATTACACCACAAATTACGAACAAGGAAATTTCTCCATGCATATCTCATGAATTTAAAAGAATAATGTGAGACATTAGTGCCAACCATTATTTCATAAATTGAAATAGCTTTTTGAAGTTTTTTTAAGGATGTAAAGAGTTTTGAGAAGTCAAGGTTAATCTGAGATTCAAGATAGTATAGAAAGAACAAAATTAATGGAAAAAAGACTCTATGCAGCAATAACGGTCTAAAGGTGCTAGCCAATGTATAACAAGGAAATGTGTTAACCATATGTGACTAGACAGGAGAACCAAATGTCTTTGAAGATTTTCACTTTCACATTTTATATTGGAGAAATGTTGAAGTTCTGCAATGTTTCAGCCAGGTTTGGAGCACTGCCACCATCAAAGTCCACAAATTAAAACTATTTTACAGCAAGAAATCATCCACTTCTGAAGTTCATAGCCCTGCTGGATATCCAGTCCTCTCTCTGACTCATAGACAATTTTTTTCCTTTCTGTAGATTTTATTTGTTCATCTCTTTGCAAGGTCATGGTTTCAAGGCTTCACTGTTACTGAAATTTCAGGAGGAGAAAGTAAATAAACCTCTTATGAATTTAAGTTTCCTTGCTCTGCTATATAAATTTTAGTTGTCATGAAAATAAGACAAACAAGTGTTATATGATTGTCCTTTACAATTCTACTAAAATACTTCAGTGCTGGCCAATAATACTCTTTTCTCTAGTGTAATAATGAATGTAGCACTCCCTGTGGAGCTACTCATACAGTACATTGTTTTTTTCTAAGAACAAAAGGAAGCTACTTGGAGACCTTTAATCTTATTTCGTGAGAGAACTAACTACGTATTGAGTCCTGATGATCTTTGGAAGCAAAAGCTAATGTATTGAGCCAATACAACATTCCAATATGCAGAGTACCAGTTTATGATAATTACTTTTGCATCTACATTTAGAGTACCACATGTAATTACTGAAGTGTATACTTTTCTCTCAGCAATGGCATGCAATTTCCATTAGTGGTCTTGGCAGTCGTACACAGGCATTACAAGACCTCTAAGTAATCTGTAGCCCCTTGTAATTAAATGCAAAAAGAATTACAGCCGGTAGAACATAGCGAATAATTCACAACCAATATCTTGCCTGATGAATTTAACCTATTTTTATGTACCTAAACTCAACCAGGTATTCTATCTTTTCTTATGTATTAAGTTACTCATTTATTACTTCATTCATTTGCAGTCCTTTTGCAAGTCTTTGCAAAATATTTCCAAATTGCTACTGGAACAATACTGATTGTTTACATAATTTCTCACTAAAATTTTACATTACGGATTTGAAAAAAGATGGTGAAACTTTGAAATATGATGCTTTTCTCTATACAAAGCCATCCATTTGAAAACATTCTTTCTGCAATTAAAGAGGAAACCACTTCATTCAAAAACTTCATATCTTGAAAGAGTTTTCACTAGAATTACTTGAAAAGCATAACTTCCATCCATCAGGAAAGACTCATTGTTTGAAATTCAAATGGTATACAAGTGGAAGGAGCCTCCTAGGTCTTTGAATCACTTCTCTCATGTTGAGGGTTACCATATTATCTCTTTAATAACTTACCTAGTACCTTCTTAAACACCAGCTACATTACTTTCCACTGCAATTTCCCCACAAATATTTTTCCACCGGCTCAGTATGCAAACACGTTTGCTCTTCTGTCAATTCAGTATTTTACTCAAATAGGTCTTCTCTTTCTTTGATGATCATACACCTGAGGCATTTGGAGACAGCAGTCATTTTTCTTCCAGAATTTATTTTGTTAAGTTTAAATAAAGGAAAAAAAACACCCTCTCATTTCATCTGGAAGATTCATCTTTTACCTAATTGGCTGTTTCCCTGTGTATATGATATCCCTTTTCTGCACTTCTTTTACTCTGCATTCATTTTTTTCCTCAAATATGAGTGACTGGAATTTTACATGGTATTATAAATGAAGTTTCATGTGTGTCCAAAACAGAAACACACTGTCAACTATAAAACACCATGGAAGAAAATATTTCATAAAATTAATTTTGCAGTAGTTACAACAGTACATCATAATAACTCCTCTGCAGAAACACACCATGATACTGAATTCTATCAAGAAATTTCATCAGCAGAAAGATACAGGGGATGGGAAGAACCTGAATTACAGCTCCAGTGAAATGTTGCAACTGCATAGGAAATCTCAGAGGCCAAAAAATTCTTAGTCATCCAATAGACTACAAAGCATTTTACAGAGTAGAACAATGTAATTACCCCAATTTAAACCAGGTGTGGTAAAGTGAAATGCCTTAACAGAGATAAAAGAAAGGCCAGAAACACATATTTTTAAGTCCAGCATTATGTTTTATGCACAATACTTTTCATCTGGATTTTCTAAAGAGAAAATTTAAATCAATGGTTTTCACAGAAAATTTCAATTTTTACGTCTGCTTTTCTAGCATGACATTACTACTGATTAATCCATTTTGAAGCATATTAAATCTAGATTACATATATTCAGAATTCTGTAATACTCTTGTGCCATGAAATTATTAAAATAATTTGCACAAATCAATCAAAAAACCCCTCTTTTTATTAGAGGATGTTGTAATATTACTATCCACATTTATTAAGATCAATAATAACTAACCTGACATTCACAAACAGACTATCAACTGCTATTAATAAATTTATTTGTTTCAATTCCATTATCCCTGTTGTAGAAACAATGGCTCAAAATAATGAAAATGCTCATTGGTAAAACAATTAAAGTTTGCTGAGTTCTTTTTACTTTTCTTTTAACAAACAATATGAATATGAACCTGTCTACAGACTGTTTTTTTTTATTTTTTTTTATGTGAAACTGTTGGCTCTAAGAATTTCTCAGCTTAAAAAGACTCTGACTGGAGTCTTTTCTAGAAAGAATCTCTTGATTTGTCTAATGGTGATCAAATGGGAATTTTAAATTCAAGTTTCATCTCCTATAGTTTTTAATGTAAATAAGCTATGATATATGGCATCATTGGATAATGTGGTAAAAAAAAAATCTGTGTTTGTCAGACAAAAGTTAAAAATATTGCTATTTTTAAACATCAAAACATTCTTTTCACTGTCACTGTTTTATAAGAAACACTTGTTTAATAGGAATATCTGACTGAATTGTTCTTTAATTATTCACGAAGCCTCCCATGAAAAATGTATTTCTTATGTAATTCAGAAAAAAAAAATATTTAATTTGGGGGGACTTTTGTGAACATTTTAGTCCAGATGCTTACTAACTAAAATATTACAGAACTGGTCATTTAAGTTACTTGATGTTGCTTGTGTTCTGTGATGAATAAAAATGAAATTCTGTAAACCATGATATAGTAAGGCATCAATAATGTGTCGTATGTTCATGGTCTTTCATGAATAACTTTTTTTTCATAAGACATCAAAAAATCACAAACCATAAAGTTAAGGAGTTCTTTTCCATTAGACGAGACATTTTTAATATGTCCAGTGCAATTGCTAAACTAAAGAGAACTCACAGTTTGGGTGTACGATTACACACCAACTCAAGGAAACAGAAGACATGCTTACCCTTAAGTATGAGTAATTCCTTCAAAAATCTTATTTTAATTCAAGTGAAAAGAAATCACAAGTGCTTTGTTAGAGCAAGACTTTGTCATATACCCAGAAGGAAGCCACAAATGCTTCCCTTGATCTAGTATTTGAAGTTACACAGAGAGATGGAAGGTATTATTGTCAAGGTCTTTCTTGTTTCATTTTCCCCTTTTCCCTTTTTCTTTTGTTCATTCAGTATGTCTGAAACCAGCCTTGAGATTCTTTCTAATGTATAATTAATTTCTATTATTAGCAAGTCATTTCAACTTCTCTGGAAATTGGAATTTGTTTCTACACTCTCTGAACCAAACTCCTGGGGTAAGGACTCTCTTCTCATGTCCCCCAAACATCACAGGAATGGTAGCATCAAAAGAACCATTATTTCCCTCATTTCCCTCATTTTAGGAGTCCATTTCCCTCATTTTAGGAGACTACAATCAGATAAGGAAGGCAGGAGTCAGAAAGGAAGGCAGGAATTATACAGAAGCAAGGATTGTACTGCTTTAAGACATAGACAAAGCATTAAGATCAAATCCTAGCAAAGCCTACTGTTTGTTGCAATGACAAAAGAGCAAATTGATTTTAAACCTTTTCCTTACTCAAAAGAACATACAAAGAACCTATATAGTGAAATATCATTTCAATTATCCTATTCCTTTATCCCTCCACCTATCTTTTCATTTTATGTACCATTTGTACATACACAAATGCATAATTAAAGATCAAATGTAGTTGTACACAATTATGTACAAGAATCTTTGACTTACACACATTAAAATATGTAACCACTGCTAAAAAGAAACATGTTGACATACCCATAAAAAAAATCAGAATTCCCAGGGTGTCTTCTGCTCACTTATATTCTTTGCTGGAGAAAATGATGAACCATGCAGGTTAGGTATTATTATCACACACCACAGTACCCCAGGCCATTTCAACCATTGAATATATCTAAATGAACTGAATTATGGCTTGACTTTAATTGCTTTCAGAACAGAGATGAAAATGGCATGTAAATTTTATATGCACTGAATACTTAAATGTGTATGTACATGTATATTAGACACTTTCTACCTCTTATGCATGGTATTTACCTAGGTCAAGGACACAATGAACATGGTCCCATTCATTTTAAAGCACCAAAGTATTGACATATCTATTCTGCAAAGCCAAAACATCCAAGTACATGGTTAAAGCATATGGTTAATTGCTCTGATAGAGTAGGAAAGAAATAATAAAAGGATTATATATATTACTTTGCTTCTTTTGACACAAGTGGAAGTAATTATATTATTGCTTTTGAACCTCTACAGGGGTCAAATTTTCCCACTGGCTGTGCATTGGATTATTATTTAGAAAATAATCTCTAAATGTTATTGTAAGTATATGGAAGAAGTTTAAAATAAGCAAATTATTTGCCTGCTTTGAATACCTGTCACAAATTCTGTTTTCAATAAACTTGGGAAACGATACATGGAAATTTCATCATCTTCGTGAAACTTTTTGGTGAAATAGTAGTGAAAAAGCAATTATTTTGAAGAATCTATAAAAATAAATCTATAATAAATTATTTTCTTTGGGGAAAAGAAAGATGTAATGATTAATCAGTTATTTGATTATGAGACAGACTAATTATATTACTAAGATGTCTAGTGGAAACCCATTAGTAACTGAATAAATCTATTGCCATTGGGGAATCTATCAATTGCAACTACATACATATACATTGAATTTTCTTTATTTTTGGCAAGATGGTTTAAGTAATTAGGATCATGAAGAAGATTAACATTTTACATTTTCTAAATGACAAATTAGATTGCAAAAAGATTACCTGCAACAAATAAAGATTATAGTAATATATGAAATTGCAAAGCAAATGTTGCCAGTCCATACTTAATATATGATAACAGAAGGCAGACTGCATTCTCAGTAACCCAATCAAAAAAGTAAGTGCAGACAGCCCAGGTATATGCAGAGATAACTCCAACATTTGAACAGGTACAGATTTGGAATTCTGTGGCAAAAACTGTGTTTTTCTCTCTCTTACATAGAATAACTATTTACTTTCAAAACCAAACCTGACCAAAGCCTGCTGAAGCTAACAGAGTCTCATTGGCTTTGGATCAGACTTTAAGGAATATTACTTTCTTGAATCTCAATGTAAAGCATACATCTTATGTACAAACCTTCACCACGACTGCTCTCAATGGCGGTTGTCCTAGTTTCAGGCCTCTGTTTAACTGCAAAAACATCACTTACCAAAATTGAACTAAAGCTGAAACTAGCAATGCATGTGGAAACAAGAGTAAAATATATTGCACAGCACTTTCCCAAAGTATTATTTCTACCATTGTCCATGGCTATCACCATTTATGCATTATATCTTGTTTGATTTGAGATTTTTTTGTGGTAAGACCTAGCAATGTCAGTAATAGGGAAATACTGCACAAGACTTTGGGAATCACTAAATTACAAATAACAAAGTCCTCACAGAGGACGTAGAGTCATTCTGCAAACTTGTCTGGATGAAAAAGATATTTTCCTTGAATTGCTGCTTGAAGACTGACCATGGTGAATCCTTCTCTGCAAGTTGACAAAGTTTGAACTAAAAATAAGGTTTCCTTAAACCTCTTTTCCAGCTCTATTCAAAAGTGGAAGTGTAAAAATATGGAGAGGATTGTCCTAAAATAGTTTCAAATCTATGTGAATTGGCACTATTCCCACTACTATAATGAAAATAGTAAGTGTGATAGAATTAGTGTAATAATCTACTCTTTTGGGACATCCCAAATCTTTACAAAAGCCTTATCTGCTCTGGGACCATGTATGTATCATAATACGTCAATGGTGTTAAAGAGGGGGTTAGAACTGATCATGTAAAAGGCCCAAAGGAATTTTAAAATTAAACATAGACTGTTAAAAAGTGCCTACATACAATTTCTATATGCTACAGTGCAGAATCACATTTAACATCATTCTAATTCACTCACGATTCTAACATTATGCATTTTGACATATTACAATGAAACGTAATGCATGCATCATGAAATTTTCAAAAGTGCCTCTGGTTTAGGAGTCAGTAAACACTTATCTTACCAGGCTCCTAAATTCAAGATCCATTAAGATATATGTTTATCCATCATCAGTAAAGCACAGAATTAAATGTGTGTTATTCTTATGGATTTGGGCTCAAATAAGTTTATCTAAAAAAAAGTTGCTCATGGAAGATATTAATCTCCTGGGGGGATAATAAGAAATATTTGTCATTTTATTCCTTCTTCTTATTCTGAAGGGGTTAAAGTATATCTGAGTCATATGTTCTTATGAATCCTTATGGTGTAAAAATGAAGTTTTTCAGCTGGCAATCTGGAAAAGTTGATTTTAATATGAGTATTCACACTGTCTGATACAAAATGCTTGATAGATCATTTAAATATTTAGGTGAACTGTTAAATAGTGCATGGTAAAATGCAAAAATACATCTAATCTTATTTGTTTGTCACACTACAAAATATTTGACACTACTCTTTTTCAATTTCCAATAAAAAATTGCTTATGGGAATCACAATGGCATTTGATAGGGTGCATGGAGAACCAGAACCTGGTTAGGAATTTATTCTAGTTTCCTTACCATAGTATGTGTGCCAGAAAAAAAATGGATTTCATGTTTCAATCATTTTAATTTGTTCAAATACAGTAGACTTACATAAGATACGTTCGTAGGTATCATTATTCTCCCTAGATATCAATTTCTTTTTTGCTTTACTTCACAAGAATCAGTGCCACTAATTTTACAAAGTAATTCACCCACATGTCTTCTTTCTCAGGTAAGCTTAGTTTGTAGCTGAAGATTACACTAAATTTACAGAATATGTTAAATTCATGGTCACTGAGGTATTTGTGAAGAGTTGTATTGTCATATGCCTATCAAAAAACGTAGTTTAAGTGCCACACTGATAAATTTCTGCTTACAAGAATCAAGCTGTTATGGAGAGCTGTGAAAACAGTCTATAGATTTGCATAGAACAGAAAAGTTAGTAAATCTAAGTCATTCTGATCATCCTTAAATCTAACAAGGTCTGGTATCTCAGCAAAATTTTTAGTTAGAAATGTTTGATATCAGGTCTGCCAAACACTGGATTGAGAAGTCTGCAGCTTTTAAAAGCCTTTGGAATATACAAAAGGAATAAATAAGAACTCTGCATATAAGCAGGAAAATTTTCAAAAAGGTACATTTTGCAGAGTTTCTGCGTGCAGCTTCCCTGCTGTTCTTAGTAGCATTTCTGTGCATAAATCCCCATTCCCTGCTTGTGAGTGTACTGCTATAGGGAGCATTCATCCAAAGGCAGCGTGGATTCTTCTGAAAAGTGACTCTCTTCTACTGCTTCAGGCAGCAGACAGTGTGAAAGTATCAGCATGCAAGTCTTTGTTTCCTTTTCTCTGAAATAAACAAGCAAATGCCACAGAAAACCAGAAATAATAGTTATATGAGATTACTGCCCATCATTAAAGCCACGAATTCCACTCTGTAAATCTGACCATCAACTCCAGGATATTTTTATTTCACACCTATGTGGTACTTCTCAGGACCTCAACAAGCCTTCCTGAGCTGATTAATACTTTGGTGTTGAGAGTGAATTTATTTTCCTGGACTTAACAACTCCACCTGTCTGCCACTGGTGATAGATATGGATGACCGTCATTCAACTAATTAATTGAATGCAAACTTTTTTCTATGTCATTAATGAATCTTGTATTCTAAGATGAAAGTAAAATTAATCTTCTTGGATTAACTGATTGGATGCTTTTATTAAGGAGTCTAACTAGCACATGGGGACATGTAGGCTGCATCATGATTTACTGCAAAATCTCACTTAAAGAACTATAGGAAACATCTAGACTTATTCATGAAGTATGGCAGATGTTGAAAGATGATAAAGAAATGTTAAAAATCCTTTGCATCATAGTAAAATATGAACAGAGCCATAGCTGAGCAGGAAGGACAGAATACGTACAGTTTTTTTGTGCAGTCTTCCCTAGGATCCCAGGTTAGCAGGACCGTTCAAGTACATGCTTAACTCTGTGTGTGTGACTAAATAGCATGGATTTCTGTGGACCTGAGAGTCCTGCTTAACTGCTTTTCCAAAAGGAAGGGGCTTAAACTAATGCTTAAAAGTTGAACTCATTG
Organism: Nipponia nippon; assembly: GCF_047370975.1. Classification (NCBI taxonomy): domain Eukaryota; kingdom Metazoa; phylum Chordata; class Aves; order Pelecaniformes; family Threskiornithidae; genus Nipponia; species Nipponia nippon. Next base: position 89,165,930 of record NW_028262290.1, on the reverse strand, counting down.
AAGTGCTTTGCTTAATGCAAGCCTAGGCCAGGATTTGACAGAGAAATTAACCACCATACTGATGCTCTTTTTTCAGTCTTCAGAACTCTTGTCCTGTAGCTTTAGGTAACAAAATAATGCAATACCCTTTTTGTTTATTCATTGTCTGTGTACTAATACAGACAGTCAGCAAGTGGTGCTTATATATAGATGTAAACAGTTACAATGAGATGATGGATAGAAAATTTGCGTGTGCAGCACATATGTGTAATTTGCACATGCCTTTATTGATTTACAAATTCTTTAGCCTTCTGGGAAAAGCAGTAAGGAAATAACAGAATTAATAATAGTTAAAATTAATGCAATAACTTGATTGCCTTCAAGATGTGAATTAGTCCAGGGATGCATTTTCATGTTGATAAATTGACCAGTGCTCTTTTGCCTCACTCACTTCCTTTTTTAATTACGATTCCACATAAAGAAGGAAAACCCAGGGAAAAATATTCAAACTTCACTGGTCATTCTTACATATTAGTTAATTTCCAATGTAAAAGGAACGTACTTCAGACTTCAAAGTCCATCAGGGCTATATAGATCTTATCAGCTTTCTAGAAATTGAAAGTTCCTGCTAGCAGTAGTGATTTGATAGGCAGACAGTTTAAAACTGAACTGATCGCAGCTGAAATAAGATATGGGCAGAAAAATGGGCTTATGTGTGTGGCCAAAATGTTAAAAAAATAAGTTTCTCCCTAAAAGACACTGCATTTTGTCAGTTTCTAGAGTGTGTACTTGTATTTTTAAATTAAATGAAAAAGCCTAGTATATCTTGAGATCACTAAGTAGCTCTCAAAGAACTTCATACAATTTGATTTTTTTTCTTTATGAAAATAAATTCCTTTAAGAATAAATGCATAATACCTATTTCTGTTCCATTATGCAATTTGTGTGGATTTAACAAGCCAGCTGGCTTCTGACCACCAGCACCTCCAGGTTTTTATATTGCAAAATAGCACACGTTTTTTCATATCCAACTGATTAAATAATCACTTTGTATAGTTTTTGATTATATTTTCATTAAGTGAGTGCTGTGACACTGCAAAGAAATGGCTCCTGTTTGTTTTGTGGGAACCAGCTGCTTTCACAAGAGGAAAAATCAGTGCTATATGGTGCTGCAGTTATAATTTAAATAGTAGTACATGTTTATTGTACAACTTTATAAACAGAATAATTTTTCAAGGTATATGCCAATTCAAGTAAAATCTGTGGACATACACTATAAAGAAATGGCTCTTCAAGAATAAACAAAATCTCTTAATAGTAAAGAATGTGTATGTTCCTTCAGCTCTGGAGAATATTCTTAACGTTGGCCACATCACTGGTGAGTTATGAGCCTTTTATACACACGGGGAAAAAAAGGGATAATGGGTACAATAATCCTCCTAATAATACCACAAGCTGAATTTCAACTTTCAAGCCTGTCTTCAAAGTTAAGAGTTAGCTTCCCAAGCTTTTTAAGAGGCTGCTGCCCTTTTCAAACCACATTTCAGGTGCATCATTCTCGCTGATTTATACATACTAAATGCTATGTGCCCTATTCCACCTGCGTAAAGCTGGAGAAGGCTGTGTAATTTCATTCTGCACCCTGGCAACCTCATTCAGCTCAGGCTGGTCGAAAAGTCTTAAGGCTAATTACGAGAATATTGCTTATGGACTGAGCTGGGAATAGATAGGACCTATAGCTATTGTCTGACACAGACACACAAGATGCCGGCAGACCAGTTCTTTCTCTATAAAACAGTTGAGATTCCCTCTCTTTCATTCAGAACTATTGAGATAACACAGCAGCAAGAAGACATGGCAATAGTAAAAACCCAGTTTAGGCAGTTTGAAGTATCACAAGACGAAGCACCTTTCTTGGATTTCTTTTTTTAAAAGAGCGGATTAAAACTGTTTGGGGGTTAGATGACTCTGAATTACACACTGGACACACTAGATAGAAGTAATTGACACTTTACAGAAATATGCATAAAGCCATGTATGTTACCTATGCATGCACACCACAATACAAGCTATGGCTAACAGAAACAAGAAATTGCTTATATCGTAACAAGAACCTCTGAAAAAAACCCCGTAATATCTGACTCTTCAATGGACAATACTATGGTTATATATCCATTACCTTTTTGTAAAGAGTGAGTTTCTTGGGCAATATATATTTTGCTTAAACCCTGTTCCTTATACTATTTGCAGAGCAGAATCTGTTACCACATCTCCCAGTGTTGTGATAGATTCAGTTTCAATGCCAATAGAAGATAAATTTAAAGGAAATAGCCCTAGTCCTTTCTGGTCACAGTTGAAATAGAGTAATGTGACAATACTGAGAATCTTCCTTCTGTGGTATTATTGAAAAAAATGCATAATAAATTGTCAAGAGACTGCACATCCAGTTCACCAATGTATGTAATTAGAAATGAAACCAATAACTGTTTTAAGTTTATAAGGCAGAGATGTGTGACTTTCTGTTTTCGTGATTCAACTGACTTCCAGTCTCAGGCTTACTAAGACTTTTCATACAGCTGTTCTGAAAAAAAAACTGCTAAAGATACAAAATATTGTATTCCCACCGTTTTCAAAAGGATGACTTCCAGTCAGGTTATCACAGACGAATTAATAAAGAAGAGAATAGCAGAACATTGTACCTACTGCTGGTCTTTTTATTAAGGAAAGATATGATTCCTTGACTTATACGACATAATTTTTTAACTCTAACTCTCAATATATAGTTGGCTATGCTGGTCTAAAAGACAGACTGGTTGGAGACATGAAGCCAGATACTATTGCCAGTTTTGCTACCAGTCTGCTGCATGATCTTGGACAAGTCTTTAAATCTCTCTGCATCTTTCTTTCCTCTTTGACCTTCTGATTTTCTCAGGTTTCTTTATTATCAGTTCTTGCCTGTCTTTGACCTGATAAGAGCAGTTAATGCATACCCAAAGGAATGGCTGTATTTTCTTGGGTTTTAGTTGTTTGTTTTTTTCTGGGTTTTTTTTTTTTTTTCGGTTGGTTGGTTTTGCTTTTGTTTTTAAATTTAATGTAAGGACTTGTTGGTTTGATATTATACTGCCTGCAAGCATTTTGATGACTAGAAGGAAGTTGGGCACTTGGAAGCAACTGCAGTCATTACTTGCAGTGTTGTAACAAACCTTTTGAATTTTATATGAAACTGAAGAAGTGATAGCAGTTACTTCAACAAGGCATTAACAGTGCTGCCTAAAGAAAATGTTACTGGATGTATGGATGAAAGAGGAATCTGCAAGCACTTGATAGATTTTGACTGTGTGACTGAGCAGAGGATGTCTGGTTCCTGCAGGTATTTTTGAGTAAAGATGTTCAGCCACAGAGCCAGCAGCTTCTCAGTGCAGAACATTGTTCTTACAGACAGTAATGAAAACCATAATGGAAGTTAAGCTCATGGGGAAGGTACCCTTTGGAAACAAAGGAGAAACAAGCTAAGGAGGCAACTACAAAATGGGAATTTCTGCGTAGTTATTTCTGTATATTCAATGCAGATGTCCCTATGTGACACTAGCTGGGAGATGGTTTGAATGAAATAGGTCATGCTTTACACTCTACAATCATCTTCCAGCCTCCTTTCATCTGCAAACAGGGAGACTTGGCAAATGCCAACATTTAAGTGCTCAAAAACTAGTGCTGTGAATTTTTGCATAACAGAAACCATCCAATGTCAACTCTAATTAGAGTCTCTAGTCATTTCTACAAGGACTATCAGTTAAATTTTGTTCAGCTTGATTGTAATTTGTAGACTTATGGAAGGCAAGACTAGAAGAGGACAAAATAAGGGACTATTTTGTCAGTTTTCTAGTATTAAATTTTTACCAAACAGCTTTCCCTTAGAAATGATCTGGCTGTTATTTAAATGTCCTTGGGAATTCTGATAAACTTGCTCTCAAGTATCCATTTAAGCCACCCACACTCAAAGTAAAAGCAATTACTTAGATACAGGAAAGACAGGGAAAGTTTTTAATGAACACACTGTTGCCCCAACAGAGAAGGTGTTGGCACATTTCATCCCTTTACTGCACAGCACTAAGGTTTTGGAGAGAGGACAGAATGATCCTAACATGATATACATCCCTGGGTACAAAATAAAGTATTGGTAGCATGGATTTCTCCACTTCAGTGGGCTTTGGGTCAGGACATAAGATTGCACAACATGAGCAATGAACTTTGGAGAAAAGGCTATGAGTGCTGACCTAAAGCACAAGAGGAGTGAAAGTGAAAGATCCCCCCTCTCCATGCAAGCCCTGTACAATTTTCTTTCATGTATAAATAATAGCCATACTGCATAAAAGGTACAAGATAGATCATCTGGCTTAAAATAGCAGCCAAAAATAGAATCTTGGGAATTTTTTTTAAGTCCTTTTAGCACATTCTAGGACAAAGCCTTTGTCAAGAGAAATAGACATTTTTGGACGAGCCAGCACATTTGTTCCCATAACCTCAAATGGAAAATCCCAACCATCCGTGAAATCAAAGAGAAGACAGGTTCCTCCTACAAGAAGACATTTGTAATTATACTGCTTGGGATCAGCATTCTCTCTCTCTTTTATACTCCTACTCCTCCTAATATTTCTTGTGATCTCTCACCAGATCTCATTAGAGGAAAAAATCAGAAGGGGGAAAATAAACACCAAAAATGCAACGCTTACTTAAGCTGACTTACAATATGAGAAATATTTTAGTTGCACAGACAAGAGAGTTCATCTGCACTTACTGAACAAGTAACAAAATAACATTTCCACTACAGTAAATATTAAAAAACAATTACTATATGCACCAATTAATACAGTAGCAGTCAGCAACCTTGTAACCTGAAACAATACATAGGTCCCACATTCTCTAGACAGTTATAGCCTGTACATATTCTATTATAATTTAAGCACATTTCTTCTTTACTGTAATTTCAGGTGAAATAAAGAAATATGCAGGGCTCTTCCCTGTGGTTGAAATAATACTATATTTACTGAATGCTGACAAAACTGCTACTGTTAACCATGCTTGATACATCACAAGCCTTTAACCTTACAAATCAAATTACCTGCATCGCACATGCAGATTGAAGGGACTTCCATGCTCTTTCATATTAGTTCATATTAGTAGTTCAAGGGAACATGTTCATATTAGTAGTTCAAGGGAACATGTACCTTTGTCCGGCCAGTGCCACATGAAAGTCATGGCTTCCCTGCATGCACTGAGGACAAAGGGAGAAGAAGTGCACAGTGCTCCTGTCTACCTCAGTTACAGGAAGAAAAGCAAACATAATCTGAGTAAATCTGGGTAAAATTCAGAAGTGAAAAACCCCAGAAGATTTTAAAAAGAAAATAAATTACCTGTTCATGAGCTGTCTGAGAAGGAATTGAGCAGTATGGGAAAGAAGCAGCATTGGGAGAACTCAGACTAGGGCAATGACATAGGTAGATCAATGGTAGAAAAGTAGCTATTACCTTGTATTCACCCTTTGTTGTGTGTGTATGGAGTTATGCATGGCACCTTGCAAAAGCCAGGATACATGTGTTGGAACAGGTCTCTGAAAGACTATAAACTCTATTTCAAATTTACAATCCAGTATATGGCAAGGGCAGGGTAGCTGTTCTGTTAGTGGAATCTGAGTGTCCTTTCAAACCGCTGGGTATGCGATAAGATTTGGAGGGTATGTATTGTACTTTTTACATGGAAAGTTATGCAGCATTCTCCCCACTTTCTGTATGAATCAGACTCCAGAATTTCCAGAAAGTAACCTAAATTAATAGCTCTGAAAAGAGGAAATGTAGACTTAAGGTGATTGTCATCCTTGGAATTACGGGTAAACAACTTCACACAGTTCCCAACACAAGAAAACTTTGGAACTGCCACAACCTACTCAACAGAGCATGAAATAAGGCCTATCAGGTACTTCAGAGTGTGCACATGCTCCTTTCTTTCCCTTTTCTCTTCCCTTCACCTTCCCTCCTGCAGTCCTCCCAGGTTCTTTTTTATCACAAACACAGCTCTGTCAATCTGTTCCAACTAATCCCTGGATCAGTTCAATACAGCTATATCTAACAGGGCCTTTGCCTCTGGAGCATTTGCAGATAATTCCCATTGGCTATGGATTGGCCCAGGAAAGGCAGAGAGACTGTATTTCCTGGCTTCCAGAAATCAACACCCTGAAAAGACAGAAAATACACCAGGAAACCTTCCATCTCCTAAAGTTTTGAGCTTTTTGTCATTGAATATGTAAGATGAATAAACAGGCTTAACATGGAATCAAGTTGAAATACTAACATCAAACACAGAAGAGGTAGATATGTGTCCAAATGGGCAAAACAGATACCAGAAGGTATGTATGGAGCCAATAGTAACTGCACTGTCAAGCAAAGATAGGCATTCAGAACAGGGCAAACAATGCCAGCTCAGCTGGTTAGAAACTGTTTTCCTCTCAACAGATAAAATGGGGGCATGACAATATTCTTCATATTTTTATTACAGGAATACTAAAAGGGTCCAGGTAAGATAAGAACCTTGCTGTGTTTCCTTATACCTGTGTAGCCCAATTAGGCAAGAAATGGGCAATTATTCTCATTTTACACATTCAGAACTGAAGTCCAGTGACGAAATCACTTAATTTTTCTGAAAGTCTGCAGCAGAGCTAGGACAAAGAACTGAGACATCTTGAATCCTGGAACTTAATGCATTGCTATCTTCCCCTGCTCTTACAGCAAAAGGAGTAGGCGATTCAATTTGATGTTTTATCCTTCTGTTTCTTCATACAATACAATTAATTCCCATGATGAATTTCTATGTTGATACTCCTATTCCAGGTTTGATACATCTTCAACTTAATCATTTCTCCTCTATGTGTGTTTTACTAGCTGAAAGTGTTTGTGAAATCTCATCTTATTTTCTTGTGTAACATGAAACACATTCAGGAATCAAAGATCATCCGTTTGTCTTTCCTCTGCCTTTGTGTGATCAATGAACTCCAGGATATGATTTTAAAAATTGATGCTGTGATTCATTTTCACAGCATAATGGAGGAGTAAGTTTTCTAAAGTGTTAAGTGACTCCTTAGTGAGGCCCAGATACTTTAAATCTTTCACCATGTTATGAAAACATATCCCCCTTTGACAGAAATGTTTGTTTAATACCTACAAAAGCTTATGGAATCCTGAAGATTTGAATTCTTATAGCTGTACAGTTATCAAGCAGGCTTTGTGTGATGATATGTAAAAGTATTTGTGAGAGACGGATTTTTTCAGTATTATGCAGAACAGATATTCTGATGCTTTCCATTACCTTTATGCAGAGGTGAAAAATCAAAGAATAAAGTTCAATGAGATCACAGTACATGGATTTAATTCCCCTTTCTCAAAGGCAGAACATCTCTAGTTCTGGAGCTATTCATCCCCTGGATCAGCTTTCTTTGTACACTCTCCAGGGATACCAGGATTAGATCATCTATCATGAAGAAGGTCCACTTATGACCAGGTTGCTTTGTAGAGCATGGAAAGAATTAGCTTATTTAGGGCAAATCTGGAATATTTCCACTGAAGTCAATGTGATTTCTCTGATTTTTTTCTTTACAATATGAACGAGAGCAGAATATATCTCACTTAAGTAAATTATGACATCCCTGCATTCCAAGTCTAAGAAGAGCTGAAATGCAAAATTTAAAGGTGAGAGACTTAATGTATCCATGCCTAATGGTCTGTAATACAAATGAGAAACCCCAATAATGCTCTTCTGTGCCTGTTCTCATAGCTATTTGTATCAATTTTATACTGGCTTCTTTCATTTCTTTCACTCCTTATTACTATTTAACCCACTCAACAAGCAGCTGAGCTGAAACCTGAGCGGCAACAAAAATTATTTGAAGCATAACACTCTTTTGCTCCATGAACAGCAGTGCTCTGTTTTTCCACGCTGGAATATGTTAGTGCATCTTAGGGAGAGACCTGGCTCCCTCGTTAATGCTGCAAAGCAGGGCTAGGGAAGAAATTATGGCAAGATTGAGTCTTGAAGGCCATATGTGGGAGAGCACTTACATAAGTAATTCCATTTATTTCATTGTGCTGCTGTGCATAATCTGTCAGCCTCTTAAAAGGGGTAGGTTGGGTATTGTCATTAATCAGCTCAGATGTATTGCCTTGCACCTGGACAGGAAAGCATATACCTTTGTGCCCAGATCCAAATTTTAAGAAAATTGTATAGCATTTACATCATAAGGTGTGTGTATGTCTGCACAGGGGCACCTTCCTCCCCAGAATGCAAGTGTATAAGACTAGGATAGAATCTGGCTTTTAGCCTGTTTAATCTGCAGAGAAATGACTGTGTCTTCCAATCCAGAAATAAAGATCATAGCATGAGCTATTCCCAGTCCTTCTAGGAATATTACCAAGGTACATGATAGAGCATTCTTTTTTTTTTTTTTTCTTTTCTTTCTCTCTTGGATCTGTTTATCTTCTAACATTATGATAATTTCTAAGTTGTTTTTTCTATGGTTGACATTCTGGTATTCTGAAAACAAATGTCTCTCATTCACATAGCAAAAGAACGTTCCAATCCTGCAAACCCTTCACCATTCAAGTAACCCACAGACATTACTAGTCACCTTGATTTCAATGGGCTGAGGTACATCAGCAAGATAACAAACATCTCCACCTGACTGCAACCAAATTCTTGCTGAGCTCTACTTTAACCCATAAATAGTCCCACTGAAGTCAAGAGGAATAATTCTTGTGTAAAGAGCTCCCCATAAGCATAAGTATCAGAGCTGGCCTTACCCAAATAAGCCCCAGCCCTTCAATGAATTTTACGCAGCTGCTACTCTACAACCACACACAGCCCCATTAGCTTCAACTAGGATCCATTAGGGACCCATTGCAAGACTAGGGCTTAAAGGCAGGCTGCCCAGAATGAATGGTTTAACTAAAGGCATGATGTTAAAATGATTTAGATTGACAGTTAAATTAAGTGAAACTACCTGTGTAGACACACACCAGTTTAGTATGCCCCTGTAATTTACAGTTTAAAACCCCAGAAGCATCCACACACCACCTCACAAGGGCTTAATACTGCAACATAACAGCCTTTGTTTGCTAACAGCACTCAAGAGACACATTCTACCTGACAATTTCCCCCTGCTTTGTGAGTTAAGAAGTCTGCAGCATGACCTACGTCAAATGATTAATTTCTTTTCCTTACCAGGACACTGCACCCACTTGTCCTGTCCTGTCTGCCCCCTGCCCTCCCTGATCGCCTTGCAGAGCTGTGCAGGGTGGCCTGTTCGTTTCCAACCATGTTTATTGTTTTAATGATCCCATTTGATCCATAAGAAATAAGTAAGCGTGTGAGTACTCTTTTTTGAAATCTCATCAGAGGTACTTCTAACAGAAAATAGACTTTTAAAATCTTACATAAATAAAATAAAAGATCTTTTCCTGGCCTCTCAATCTTGTACTGTATTCAGTGAACTGTCTTCCATCTCTTGACACAGTATGTTCTGAAAACTACTTGAAGAGACCAATGTTGACTTCGAGCCCTGTGTCAGTGGTTTTACTGAGCTGTGGAATAAGACCCAATAGCAGACAATTTGTTGCAGATATGACACAATGAACTATTTTTCAAATATCCTTGTTCTCTGGTTGCCTCTTTTGGATTTGGCAACAAATTTTTGGCCCTTGAACCTGGGTTCCTTAATCTGTCATAAGTCTGTTCCAGCTACACACAATATCCATAAACCCAGACTATAGACTGGTAGGTAGCTCTGTAATATCTGTAACTTGTAGATAACCTAACCTGTTGTTTTTTCTTTTTTTTTTTCCCCAATGTAGAAAAGGTTAGGCACTGTTGTGTTTTGTTCTCAGAATGAATCGGAGAAAATGGCGTGGAACAGACAAGGTGTTTTGTTTGCTTTCTTATCCCAAACCTCCCTTCACCCCCCAAAAAAAACCCCACAGACAATTTATGGTATATTTCATGTTGATCATAATAAAGATATAGAAAGATTTCAAAGAGTGAAGATAGGACAGAGCAAAAATTCTGCGGCGTAAACTCAACTCTGTTCTCCCCTTCGGTGGTGTGTATATAAATCATTTGTCTCAGTTAGTTAGTAAGAGTTCAGACTAACTAGAAGTGTCAGCAAACAGGTTCTTTAAAACAAACAAACAAACCAACCTCTAAACATAGAGAAATAGATGGATATACTTTTCTTTCAACTTTTTAAATCTCATTTCTCCTCTTCTTTTGTTTTCTTTGATCTGTGTTTCCATGTGTGTATTACCTCCCCTTTATAGCTGGGGCACAATGCAAAAATTCTCAGGTAAAACTCTGTGCTATGCAGTATGTCATAAAATATCCATTACCTCCAAATTATATACATCCTTCCAGGGAAAAATGGTTTGTGAAATAACAGCTGGGACCCATGGCCAAAGATAAGTTGAGTTGTTCCCAGAACCAGAGTAAGTAAGTACAATTCTGTCCTGGTTTCAGCTGGGATAGCGTTGATTTTTCTTCCTAGTAGCTGGTATAGTGCTATGTTTTGAATTTTCAGAATTACAACTGGCCCTAACAACTACATAGTAGAAGAGCACGAATAAGCTAAATGAAAACTCTGTTAATTAAATTGTGTTAGTATTCAGTAATCAATTGTCATCCATTTATTTCTCTTAGAAATAGAAATCTATGATCTCTACATTTGCCTTAAACACTTTCCAAGGTTTTTTTCTCACTAGCTGCTCTTAAAAGCCAAGAGACTATTTACAGGTCTGCTGAGCTATATTAGTAGGCTTAATATCTCCAGTCTGGTACAAAATTAAGCACATGTTTAAGAACTTCCCTGAAACAGAGCCAAAGATCCTGAAGCTGGCAGCAGTTTTCAAGTCAACTACCATTTAACACTATGGAGTCCATGAAAGTGCATGAAGAAAGTGTTATATATGAGAAAAAGAAGAAATCATATATAATATGAAGAAACCACACACAGAAGAAAAATATACATACATATATACATAAAACCTTCTATACACCCTGTAGGAGAGAAGTCTTTTTGGGGTATTAAAATCTGTGCAATCAGGTAAAAAAAGAAAAGCTGATTTTAATCCACTTGCTTTATGCAGTTTTAGTATTTATTGAATCAGCTTAGAAGAGCCCAGCAGATAACTCATGGTGTACTATTTATAGTTAGGGATCGAACATCTTATGTTCTAAGACTGTCTAATTTCAAATTTTTATTGACAGGAAAAGTACACAATGTTTATAGTGCTGTATTCTTTCAGAAAAAAAAAAGAAAAGAACAACATCTCTCTAAACCCACTCACCTCTCATCTCATCAGTCATAACCTACATGAATGATAATAGGTTCTCAAAGCTCTCCAGTTCTCTGTGACAGTTCTAATAATGCAGTGACAGATGTTTAAAATGTCTGCAATACCCAGTTGCAGTGCAGTGACCTCCATGGTCTCCCATTCAATGGAAGTGGTTGGTAAATGTAAATATAATCACAGTGCAATCCATTTATAATAGGCATGATTATAATATAGCAAACAAAAACACTTACAAAACTAAATATGTTAAATTAAATGTATTGTTTTCTGATTATAATAGACACTCTCTGGGTGTCTATTATTAATGCCTCCTAAGAAGAGAACAGGGAAGCAGCTTTGAGTATATTTGAGAGATGGAAGAACATCAAGGAATGTAACCTCTGTGCTTTCATTTCCACAAGCTGTGCAAACCGCTGAGTTAAAACAAATATTTCTAAAAACCAAAACTGTTATTTTTTTTTGTTAAGCCTCTGCAACAGCACATCAGGCATGTTCTTACTGTCCAGAGTCCTTGACGGATAACTGGAAGAGCAACATTTCTCTTATCACATTTCACCAGCAAACTTGCTGTAATAATACTACATTCTTGCTTTCAGAATTAATTTAGTAAGCATGCAGAATTAACACATAGCCCTTTTCAAGCCCCCAAGCCTAACCCAAATAAAAGGGAAAAAATCCCCTTTATTCTGAATAATAATAATTCCTGCAACATAAATAAATAGACCATGTATTGGCCTGTGTAAGTGGATGTTAAGTAAGTATGCAAGTATGTAAGTGTGTTAAGTAATGTAAATAACACCACTGGTGTTACTGAAATGACAACATTAGAGCTGTCTGTTGCAAATTGGTGTGGTTTGTAATGATCATCAGATTACTTTAGTTAGCTGTCGGGTCCATGAAAGTAATAAAAGCTGTCTCTTGTTATCATATTGTTATTATTATTAGGTTATTAAAAGATATCACAGAGAGGAACTGAAGAGGCATTCTTTTGATTCAATACTTCATCATACAGAGAAGCAAACAACGGTGCATGTTATGGCTCGCATTTCAGGTCTACTGCAGTCACCCCTACAGTCTGACCAGAGTAGAGTTTAGGGGTCCCTCAGACGAGGCAATGATGGTGATGTGAAACAGAGGACGCTGGTAGATTAGGAGGTTGGGGCAGGAATTCCCTAAACTGATTCTTCTTATCCTCCCTTTTCCCTTTATGCCTCATGAAACTTCTATGAAGCTACAAGTCAAGGTGCTTTCCCAGAGCAACTCGACAGGTGATTAGCTGTTCAGACACAGCCTGCCCTCTGCCATGTGGAACACAAGGGGTTAATTTAATATAGTGAAGTTTCTCTTATTTCCTAGAGGCAAAGTTCCCATGACCACACTTCTAAAATGTCGCCCTTTAGTTTTTCAGGGGCTCATATTGTCTTTCACTGTGGGAGTCTTTGTCTCATTTCAGTCCCAGCCAAGGACAGTGTTCAGACCTTTCTCTTCCTCCCTAATTTAGTTATATTCCTAATATCATGACTCTAAGGTGCTCAGGAGAGCCCCCTCCCACCTCTGCTACCTGCCTTACTGCACAAAGCAATCACAGCTGACCTGGTAACCTCTATCTTCCCGACCGTGACTGGCTGTCACTGGGCTGCCTTCCCCAACTCACCATCTTCTTTTAGTTACTGGCGAGCCAGCCTGAGTGAACTCTCAGAGCTGCCTTCACACATATATTGGCATAGCTGAAAGCAGCACTTTGCCTCTTTCTGCTGTTCAGAGGTATCTAAAGTGCCTGTCGTATTACATGCAGAAACGGTGACTCATCCTTTCTCACTGCAAAGTAATTTGATATCGGGGCATTTCTCAGGGCACCAGTTTCTGCTATTTTCACCAAGAACCAGGTACAGCAGTAGCATTTATCGAGCTTCCTTACCTCAGAAGGAAATTAAAGCCCTACTCTGTAGAAAATTTTCAAATAGCACAAAATACTTGAGGTTCCTCAACCATCCTGTGTAGGATCAGGGCCTCATTGATGAGGTTTTCCTACCTTCAAAGATGGCCATAATATTTTTTTATTATGGGTAGCTGTCCATTTGGGTTCAAGGACAAGTTCACTGTATCCAAAACTTCATCTGTCTCTCACTGTCCCTTAGGTGGAGTGGCAGGTTTTCAGATACCTGCTGTACAGATGAGATATTGTGAACACAATATGTGGATCACTCTAAAGGCAAATAACTTTTACTTTGTTTGTAGAGTTCCAAACAATCACACTGTCATAAATCTGGGGCTACAGAAAATGAAACTGAATGTTGTTTTTACATCATTGAACTATTTTGGAAAGCTAAAGTTTGAGGAAAAAAATTTGTTGGGTTTTTTTTTTCAAATACATCAATAAACTTCCATTTAATTTATATATGCACAGCTGTCAGCTACCTCCAAACCCTCTTAGTGCAGTGATATGGAAACATTTTTACTGAAAACTTCTTAGGAATACCTCAGAGAGTTCACATTCATATCTATTTAAGCGAGCAGATGAATAGAATCTACCTAACCTAATTGGGGGAGAGGAAAAAAAAATCAATAAAGCAAGCTTTCTGCTTATCAACTGTATCCCATTTCTTGTTGCTTATTGCTTGCACTGTGGCTTATTTGGAGGAAACCTTTGTTCAGACATTAATTTGTTCTCCTCGTTCCATGGTCATATCCCCTGGTTCAGTTTGATAAATAAGGAGTAGCATATGGGAATAAAACATTATGGAAGACATATGTTGCTGATGCAGTACATCCACCTGGCAAACATAGTTTCATTTTATTACTGCAGATTCAGAAGTGTTTTGTCAAAATGGGAAAAATTTTGTTTTAATGTTAACTCTTCTATTTAATTAATTAATGCACATCAGAGGAAATATAACTTTATGTCATACAACAATAGTTTAATTTTTTTCCAATATTACTACTAAATATATTTTCCTTTTTCTTTTAAGATCCTGCTTAGTGCACCATACCTGCCTATTGAAATTCACAGAGTCAGTGAATCCCCATGCAAACAAATGGGATGCATCACCACTGGAACCCACATTTTTCGTAGGGATACATGAGAGGAGGAAGTGTCTTAGCTTTGGTTTTGGCAAAATATGGTTCTCTGTATTATAAAGTTTCTGGAATAATTCCACCAGGTATAAGTTACCTGATCCTGTACCAAAAGGCAGGGATTCAGTTCCCTGAAGACCAAGTTTCCATAGGATCTGAAGGAGATCATCAGCTTCTGTGTTACCACCTACCTTCCCTAGCTTTCTCCTGACAGTGTCATTCTGGATTGTGTGCAAATCATATTGTTACAGAATGGTTTTTTTAGGAATTACCTTTGTAAGGCTCCCGGAATAGAGGTGGAAGTCATATAAATGGCAGTAGCAACTCTGTATAAAGTATCCTAGTTTTGAATCATCCTGCCACTGTTTTGGGTATGCAACAACTATCTCATCAGCATCTACTATAGCAAAGGAAAGGAATACCCTGCACTTTAAAGTGGAGATCAAATTCTAGGATAATGACAGACAAAGCAGAAAAAGCAGTACTCACCATCCCCCGCTTCCCCAGGCCAGATCCATGATTCAGGGGGAAAAAAAAAAATAGAGTAGGGGGTTCAAAGAACCTGACAAAATCTTTGATTATCACAGTCACAGGTGTTGCAATGTGAAATGCAATATAATGCTGTAATAGAGATATTGTTTCAAGGAAATCTCTGTTAAGCTCAGGAATGTAGTGTGTAAGTGATGAGAGAAAGTGTCCACTTTGTTATTCTGAACTAGACTTCTGGGAGCAGGCTGGTATTCCAAGGCTGGTGATGTGCTTGTTCTTGTGGATACTAATTCCCAGGAAAACAAGGACTTTCACTGTGGATGAAACACAGCAGATCATTCCCTAAATGCTCCCAGTTTCCTCTCTTGCAGTAGAGTGCATAAGGTTTAGTGTATTTATATTGTCTGGGAAAATAAAATAAAACAATGTAAAAAAAAAAGTACACCAAAACCTCTCTCCCTGTGCATTGCTGGGGGAGAAAACTTGGTTAAATGACTTTGAATTGTGGCACTATCAATTTTATGAATGACATTGAACAATCCCATTTCCTAGGCCTAAATGTTACACATTTAATTACAAAGACACTTATTTATAGTTTTTTTTTTTTCTCTTCAACAAAGAGACTCTTACATCCATTTAAAGGTTTTTTAAAAAGAAATAAGCCATAAAGCCCATATAATAATAATCCCTTGTGTTCTTATTAGGGGAAAGTGTGATGAGTAATGGTGTCTACTTTATCCCCTAATGTGTTGTCATGATACAACTGTCCTTATCTCCATCTTTTTTAACTTTTAATGCAGAAGCAATTCTCTGGTATGAGTTACAATTTAGTTCTTGCAATGTTATTTTCTACACTTGAAGAAATGACCAATTCTGCCTGCTTTCTATACGATTTTTTCCCATCACTTGTCACCATGCAAAATCATATAGGCACTTTGGAGAGAAAATGGAAGAATAAAATAGCCAACACTGCAAATCTTACAGACTTTCTCCCTAATTTAGGAAATGGGGTATATTAATTAATGGGGTAATTTAATTCTGTGTCTATTATTAAGATGGCTGTTTGTAGTTTATCATAATTTCTAACACAGTGTAGTTAAAAGGACCTAAAGAGATTCTGACGCATCAGATTTCTGATAGATGTACATTGTGAATTCACATGGGCCATTGCTTGGAAGTTATCTGAAATGATCTGTTTTTACACTAATTTAATTGGTTTTATGCCAGTCTGAATTCTGCTTCAGAAACAGACTTCATGGCCCTGGTAACACTGCTAATTCTTCTGAAGATGTGACTGTTTAAAGTTACTTGTTCATGCTATCTGCATAATGAATTGTCCTCTTCAAGATGATAAATTATGTATTAGAGTAATGAACAAATCAATCAGGAGAGCTGGATAACTGAAACACACAACTTTTGGCAAAGTAAGGTCTGGATGTTTACATTTATCAGGGAAAAGCCTTGACTTTGATGCAGACCTTTCAGAGGTGTTTATTAATCATGATCTCATTACAGTTTTCGTGGACTAATAGCTTTTTATTTGTCAGAATTGTTTCTGATGATGCAGTGCTGTTGTCCTAAAAATGCAGATCTATTTACAGTATTTAACCTTCTACAAAATTGTTCAAAGGTAGCTTATTTCTAACATTGTGCTTTATATTAAAACAAATCAAGATTAATAACTTAAGTCAGAGTGATTTCAGATCTGGTGTCTGTGAAATGTTGTGGCTCTCGGGTACAAAACTTGAAAGAACCTCGTGGGTTAGCTGCAGCATATAGCAGTGATTCACTGTAGGATTGAGAGTATTACTCTGGGAACAGGTCCAATACTTTTAGAATACAGCAGGGAGCCTCTAACTGCAGAAAGATACATATTGGGTACATTAAGCATATTTTAGTGTTTATTAGTGAGAGATTTGGGATTTAGACTAGAATGTGCTCTGAAACTAATCTAAATACACATCTGCTGAAGGGCGAAATGGCATATACTGTAACTCAGGAAAATAATGAGTGTGAATTAGTTTCTGAACCATAGCTTTACAATTTATTCAGATCAGATTTAGCAGGAACTTGTTAAAAGGGCATATAATGAAGGGGGTGCATTCAGACCTATGTAAGAATTTAGCTACACAATTGCCATTAAATCATTGAGTGTTGTCTGATGAAAAACCCTTTAACTGCTTTGAAGTTTGCAACCAATGAGTCCCATGTTTCTTCTTTTATTGTGTTTTTTTTTGTGGTTTTTTTTAAGTATATTGGACTAGAGCATGATGTTGAAAAAATGTACTGGAAAATGCCATTTTGTATTGCTATGGCAGAAGATGATCAGGAAAGTGAAATATGTAGTGGGGGGAACCTTCTAATGTCAGACCTTTAATCTGCCTTATATCAAATATTCAATGTAGAGCAGTTGTACCATGAAATTAAATTATCAGACTGGTTAACTATGAGACCATATATTAGACATGTGAAAATAGAAATGTTAATGGGCACAACTTTTCCAGTGTCTATGTTTAACAGTAAAATTGCTTGGTTTAGCAAAATTGCCTTTGCAAATAAACTCAGATACACTTAGCTGTACATATAATTAATTGCAAACATACCAAGTGATTAGAAATTACAGCCCTCAACATCAATTCATCGTGGTGCCACACATTATTGATGATGAAATACTGTTGATATATACCTAGCTTTGACCTGTATTTCGATGAATATATGGAACAATCTGTTTTCTTCATGACATCTTACTGCTGGAGTGGAAATCAAATTTAAGTTTTAAGTTGGAATCAGGACATCTAATGAGAGTTCATGGGCAAAGCTCTATCAAAATGAGAAATGTGGGCATAAAGCATTGATCAATGAACTGTTCCCTCTTGAAAAACTAAATGCTTTAATCCTGAGGCAGAATATGCACTTTGTGTTGGTCTCATGCATATAAATAGCCACTTTTGAGTCTCAGTTTAATCTGAGTGAAAACGTCTCCATGTAACTCTGAATGTAAAAGTTTCCCACCGCTCCCTTCCCCACTTTAGTGTGATCAATGGGGAATTGACTTGAGTGGAAGAAGGGTCTGACCTACAAATTCAGTTAAGTAAATTCTTGGTTGTTTGGTATCAGGTGCAAGACACCATTTTTATTTTATTTTATTTTAACCCAGTGGTCTAAGTGAACATGTAAACATGTTTCTACAAACTTTGAGCACTGAAGCAAAAGAGGAATAAATTTTTATGTCCATTGGTAATTTAGGGATATGGTATAAGCAACCTTTTACCTCTCCTGATACTTCTGGCTAAATGTATATCCTTGTCTGACCTAACAAATGCTTCATTTTGGTGCAACTTTCCTCAGAATTACAAAGTATACAACACATATCATCACTGCTGTCTCATAAGTGCTGGTACAGAGAATAATGAGTTGTGCTCTTCCTTGATTAATGTGTAAAGTTGCTTTAAGAAAAAGAAAGAACTCATTTATAGCACCTTGAATGGCCACAGGAGACAGTCTTGGACTGGAAGAGCTCACATTCACGTGGACAAATAGTGGAAGAGAAACAGCAGGGGAAACTGTTTTGTTTTGTTTTGTTTTTAAAAAAAAGGGAAATCTATGTTAAAGAACTTGCCTGACTCCCATGCAGAGTTTGTGGCAGACATGATGCAGTAAACACCTTTACTTGACTCTCTGTCCTTTTATTTTTAAATTGCATGCTTTTGTGTCATTTGTATTTTCAGATACATGTAGCAAGGCACTATACTGCACTTTAGCCTTTTATTATCTCATGCTGCAGTCACTTTAATCCAATTACCACACCTCTTCTTTGCAGACTACTACATGGGTACCAAAAAGATTAAATAAGAGGATACGGGATGGGAGTGAAAAGAACCAGTCATATTCTCATGCCACCCAGATTCTGGGCTTCACATTTCTCGCTCCCAAATACTACAGATGTAATAAATACTAGTTGTCTTATTAAGATAAACTTTCCCTGATATTTATTCTGCTCTCTTTTTGTCCTTTCTACTATTTTATTGAAACATTTTGAGTCAGGACAAAATACTGATTTACATATTGCTCAGACCCTCAATCTGCTTATCCAGGAGAAAAAAATGGACTTAAAAGGACTTGCTTCTTCCCCTTTCAGCCTCCACCATCTTTGCAGTATAAGTGTGTTTGTTTTTGTTTTTTTTTCCCCTGAATAATGAGTAGTTTCTTTTTCTCTGTTAGTGATCTCTCTTAGTAGTTCTCTCGTGATTAAACTTGATGCCTATGGAAACACATTGCTCTGTTCTTTTCCTGAACCGTTTTGGAATATTGAATATTACCTGAAGTAGGAGAACAGCTACTGAAGTATAACTCAGAATACTGAATACTGAAATATTCTGACTTATTAGTTAACTTGAATTTTATTAATGAACATATTACGTTACTCCATTAGTATCCAAGCCTATTTTGGAGAAAGGCAAGTGTGTAGTATTCATTTTACAAATGGAGAACCTGAGACACTAACATCCCTTTTTCAAGATAGAACAGAAAACACAGTGCCTCAGTTTCTCCATTCCTGCCTTATCTCCCTGCTCACAGAACCACAGTGACAACTCAATTCAGTACAGTTTTGGATGTGCAGCATCTTGACGACTTAATACAGACAAAATTATTAGTGTTCTCACTGGGAGCCTCATCTATGTAGTAACTTAGCTAAAATTAAATATATTAGCAACAACTAATCCAATAGTGAAATGCAACCACTGTTTCAGTGAAACATGACCTCCCTTTAACCATAGAACAAAAATATTTTGGAGTGAGGTTACGAGGGTGGACATCCAACTAGCTGACAAGGCAAGGCATGATATTGTGTTACTGCTTTTCAGAGGGGGAAGGGGAAGGGAGAGGAGAGTGCAGAAGAAAACCGATCTTTTAAGTGATTCTACTGCATTAGTTGGCTGCAATGTTGCTTAGAAATGCTGAGGCCATAGAGATAGGTTCATGACACCCATGAAAATGTGTATGAGATGCCTATAATTAAATCAGACATCTGTTGAGCAATGGTATTGAACTACACATAAGCCAATATATGGGTTGCCATATAATTCTGCTTAAGTTCTGTCCTGCTGAAAATACTCAGCAATTAAGAAACTACTAACTTCAGACTGAAAAGAAGAACCATGTTTTTGGAAGGTTATTATTAAAGTGGTAAACTGGAAGACTACTAATTACACAAGTGCATAAATATTTTCAGGCTCGAGTTTTAATCCATAATGATTTATATATAATACTCTCTGTTGCAATGGAATAAGATATCACAGATGCTTACACTTATGCACGTATTATTATCAATATTTTGTTAAAAATTACATACTGCTAAGATAATCAGAATGAAGGGCTCTGTGTTTCAAATTAATTAACATTAAAAATGTGTTCAAAAACCATATGATTCTATCTCACTTGACTGAGATACTGGTTATTGGAAAGCATAAGTCTGTCCATAGCCTTTAGTAAGACATACTTTATGCAAACATATAAGTTGGAAGAGACCGCTAGAGATTATCTGGTCCAATCCCTACTGTTTAGATTAGGTCCAGTCAGAGGAGTTGTTCAAGACCATGCTCAGTGAAGTTTGACTGTCTCCAAGCATGGCAATACCACTGTCTCTCTGGGCACCTCTTGCAGTGTCACCACTAAGGTGAAAAACATTTTTCTTGTACTTATTCAGAATTTAACATGTTCCAACCTATGCCCATTGTCTCTCATCCTTCTATTGTGCACCTCTGAAAAGATTCTGGCTTGGTTTCCTCTACACCCTCCCATTATGTAGTAGTAGACAGCAATAAGATCCTCCTCCTCAGTTTTCTCTACCTCAATCTGGATAAACCCATATCTCTCAGCATCTCCTCATATGCCATGTGCTTCAGTCTGTCCTCTGGCCACCTTTGTGGTCATTCTCTAGTATGCCCATGTCTCTTTTGTACTGGGGACCCAAAAATGGATACAGCACTCTAGATGTGTCTC
This sequence comes from Nipponia nippon, assembly GCF_047370975.1. Taxonomy (NCBI): domain Eukaryota; kingdom Metazoa; phylum Chordata; class Aves; order Pelecaniformes; family Threskiornithidae; genus Nipponia; species Nipponia nippon. Next base: position 89,145,000 of record NW_028262290.1, on the reverse strand, counting down.
ACCAGGGCTGAGGAGAGCGGAAGGATCACCTCCCTTGACCTGCTGGAAATGCTTTTCCTAAAGCAGACCAGGATGCTGTTGGCCTGCTTTGCTGCAACAGTGTATTGCTGACTCATGGACAGCTTAGGTCTATGGACTCCCAGACCCTTTTCTACAAAGCTGCTTTGCAGCTACTTGGCCCCTAGTCTCTGCTGGTGCATGAGGTTGTTCCTCCCCAGGTGGAGATCTTGGCTTTTCCCTTTGAAATTCATGAGGTTCCCATCAGCCCATGTTCCCACCTTATTTAGATCCCTCCTGTCAGCCCTGCCCTCAGGTGATTAGCCAATCTGATATTGTCTGGAAATGTGAGAGTGCGCTGTATCCTATCATCCAGTCATTAAGAAAAAAACATTAAACAGAACTAGCCTCAGTATTTACTGGATGGAGCACAACTAAGTAACCAGCTGCCAGTTGAATTTTCTACTGCTGATCACCACAGTTTGAGCCCAGAGATACAGCCAGTTTTCAATCCATCTTATATCTCACAAATTTGACTCTAAGTACACTGTGGAAGGCTATGTTGAAACCCTTTCTTAAACAAGTTATTAAAGTAAAGTATACAGGCAGAGGGCCAACTGGAGTCCCAAATCAAATGAGTGATAGCAATATGTGAAACTGCTGGGCACTGCAAAACCCAAAAATGGGAGAGGAGTTGGTGTACCCTAACTTGAGGCTAAACAAGTAAGAATGAATGTAAGAAACTATAACACATTACAAATGGTGAAGGAGGAATACCAGGACTGCTTCTGCGTGAAAGATGTCAGAAGACAGGGAAGCACAGGTTTACTAGGGTCAATGTCTAAGACCAAAATTACCGCATAAGGGTGGAAAATCTGCAAAACCAGTTGAACAAAGAAAGAGTAAACAGGACAGGTTGTTCTTTGAGAAACAGGAGAAAAAAGGGAATATAGGAAAGGCAAATTATTTGATTGGGCTGTCTGAGAGTGCTGTTAACGAGAAGCAAGAGTGATACTGCTGCATAAGGGAAGGGGAACTAGTCGCTGAGACAACAAGGCCAGCAGGGCCATGCCCTTACCAACAAAGGCAGTCCCACAGTACCTGAACAAGAAGAGCAAAGCAGAATTGGGGATGGTAACCAGAGACAGCCAAGGGTCCAGATCACCAGACATGTCCATAGTGACAAGGCAGGTCCAAGGTCAAGCTGGAAAGTCAAGTCTATGGGTCTGGCTCAGGATAAACAGGGTTCATGACCAGGCACAGACATATCAACAATATAGCTTGGGCAAGAACCCTTCAATGCTGCTCTCAAACAAAGGGAGGCCAAGACCTTGCTTCTCCCAAATCTCTGTCATCCAGCTCCTTCCCAGCAGTCTGATCCAAGATTCCACAGCCACATTAAATCAGAGTTGGCCTTGAGCACTGGCAGCCAAAACCCTGGGAAGGAGAGAGGAAGGAAACTGTTGCAGAGCCTATTGGTGCATTCAAGGTCCTGATGAACCATTGAAGAGCCCTGCACCTGATCAGTGCAACCTACAGTAGGGCAATAAACCTGTTCTGACTATACCCCATGTGCCCGATGTGTTTCCCCAATTGTGGGACCTAGTGCAGTGCCAAAAGGGACAGACCAGATGCCCCTAACACAAGGTAAACAATAGCCAGTGCTCTTTCCTCATCCACATAGTCAGTCATCTCATCAAAGATAATAGTCAGGTTGGGAAGGCACCATTTGCCCTTGGTTAATCCTTACTGGCTGTTCCAAATCACTGCCATATCTTTCATAAGTCTAGACATGGCTTCTGAGAGGGTTTGCTCCAGAATTTCACTAGGAACTATGGTTAGCGGACCAGCCTGCAGTTCTCTGGATTCTTCATCTTGCCCTTTTTGAAGATGGGAAGGTATTAGCAAGATTTATTAAAGTGTGTTATATGTTAAAAAAAGAACTAATTCAGAAGCAGTATGCCTTATATATGTTTGAAAACATCTACAGAAAAAGAAAATGTGTCCCAAATTTCCCCTCATCAAATAGTCCTCTTAAATTTGTTTCCCCCTTGCATTCCTCCTCTCTTCCAATAGTCTCACAGACATCCATAGACTTCTTCCTCTATAACAAGGAACGTGGTATCCCCAATTCTTTGCAAGTGTGTGAGGATGCCTATTATCCAAGGACTTGCTTTCAAGTACTGCTTTTTTGAAGGGTTATGTTTTATATCCCTTTTTTCTTTTTTTTTTTGAGGTTTTGTGTATAAAAAGTATGGTAATTTCATTCTTAACTCACAGGAAGTGTATTTTAATTTTAGTATATTGACCTGAGAATGTCAATGTTGTGAATGTCAATACTACAGATAAGCTGTGAGCCTTTGATAATATTTGCATTATAACCTGATCAGAAGAGATAATGATATTAGCAGTGAACAGAAAGTCTTTCTCTTCACATCAATCCAGTCTACCCAGCATTTTTAGGTATAAATACTGTTCTACAAGTAAGCTCCACAACATGTCCTTCACACCTGCTGGTCTACAAAGAGAGGGTTTATGTGTTCTGAGGACATCAGTAACAGACTTCCTGAGGAGACTGCAGAATCTATACTTTGATTTACTTTTTTCTTCCTTTAGTGTGAAGAAAAGCATGGCTGCTGAACCTGAATGTCAATGTTCTCCAAAAGTACAATTCCTAGGACTAGAACAAATTTATACAGGCTCCCTAAGTGTGCAGATGGCTGGATCAGATTCACCATTCCCAAACAAAAAATTAATTGTTGATTAATGGTACAAAGAACTAAGTACAGTATTTTTTACATAACTTCTTATTTACAGGATTTTGTATCTCACAAGCACCTTTCTTGAATTTAGACCACCAATATATATGCCAATATCTATGTAGGTCTGTGTATATGGAGGTGTATATCTTTGATACTAGTATTTCTTAAAATTTAAAGATGACAGGTGCATGTGTATACGAATCAATACAAAATGACTGTACTTCCAAACTCTGCTATTACATTACAAACTTTACCCCATATGTTGCCCCTACTCTTCCTACACCAAAAATATCTATGAACACAGGGCTTTGACTTACAAAGTATCCACAGCAACTCAACTGAGGAGAATCTCTTATGGCACCTGAGGAGAGGAGGGAAGTATGGGATATGCACATTCCTGTTGACATTAATGTTTTTCCAGAGAACCCTGGAGAAGCGTGAAAAACTAGATCTGTTTGTTGGGTGCCTAGTCTCCTTGGCAATAAGGTTTATCCGAGCTGCATAGTTACATCCATACCTCAAGTTGTCATTTGTTCACCTGAAGATACATAAGCTTTTCTGCAAGATCACAAACATGGGCCAGTTTGGACAGGTTAGTCTCTCTCCCACCTAATTTCTGCAGGGATAAGTACTACATTCTATGCAAATGCCAGACCAGTCTCATTCAAGATTACTCTTGCACAGGTCCTGAGCTGCACAAATGAAATAAATAGAATCATAGAATCAGAGAATGGTTTTGGTTGGAAGGGACCTTTAAAGATCATATAGTCCAAACCCCCTGCTGTGGGCAGGGACATCTTCCACTAGATCAGGTTGCTCAAAGCCCCATCCAACCTGAACCTTGAACACTTCCAGGGATGGAACATCCACAACTTCTCTGGGCAAACTGTTCCACTATCTCATGACTCTCATAGTAAAATATCTCTATATCTAATAACCTAGGCTGTAGGAGTGAATGCACAGTGCTGTGGAGGACACTGCTGAGATCATTTCCATGATGGTTGAAACAGAATTGCTTGTGGATAGGGAAGACAAAGAGTGCAGAAGGACGAAACAGGGAGGTGAGTGACAAAAGCTGATCTAAGAAGCCCTGTTCATGTAAGCAGATCTTACTTTGTCAAGTAATCTTAATGAGGACACTGGAAGGAGTGGCATGAATAAAGACCATCTACATCAGGACTACATACTTGGGTGATGACAAGTGATGAAAGTAATGATTCAGAGCATCAGGCCTTTAAAACATGTGGAGATGGCAAATTAAGAGAGACATTAACCTGCCATAAATTGACTCTTAATTACTTATAATTTTGAAGAATCATATTGCCTGATTTAAAGGTCTCCAGACTCAAGCTCTGATTTAGAAGAAATAGGAAAGTATTTGGGAAATGTGAAAAATAAATTAAATTTACTATGCATTTTTAGTTATCTTTTAATTCAGCCAGGAAGTGCCATCCCTAAAGAAACTAAGTCCTGCTAACAACCTGATTCATTTTAACCTGCAATCCACACTACCACAGCAAACAACACGCCCTTTCATCAAAGATTTGAACCAGTATTTGAAGAGCAGACAGCTGTGGTCTTGTAAGCCTCTGGATTTTTTCTTGTCTCAGTGTGCTTAAGTAAACAGAAGCAAACTGTTTGCTTTGTGTAAGAAATAGGAGGATTGTAAAAATGCCTTAGCTCTGTTTGGAATTCATCCAAACTAAAGAAATTAAGTTTCTGTCTGTAGCAAAACTGACATTCCTCCTTCTTCCACCCATCACCCTCCCCCTGAAATCTTAAAACGTCAGCTTGAGCTGCCATCCCCTACTCTTTGGAATTTTATTAGGTTAATTATCAAAACTGCCTTCATTTGTATCTGCTTGATAATTCCTATGAAGTAGGAGAGGAACATATGCAGTCTCCTAAGCTGCCATTCACAAGAGATGATGTGTAGTTTATGTAAGAAATTATTTTCTCTGCACTCCCACAACCTGAAATATGGTCCTCTTTAGTTTTTTTATTACCAACATGTTGCTGCTTCTTTTCAAGCTTTTGTTCTCCATAGGAACACCACACTTTTTTTTTTTTTTTTTGCTATAGGGAATTAAAGTAGAAGATCAAACAGAAGCAGCATGAACAGAACAGTCCTTCTTTTAACTTCTCTATTTTAAAATACAAAAAAACAAACTAAACCAAACAAAACCAGCTTCTTATATTTTCAAGAATATATTTTAAAGTAAGCAAATAAAATGAATAGCAAAAAGAAATTCAGCTTTCAAAATTGCTTTAACTGTAATTCTGTTGCATTTGAAAGGAGCCCACTATAAACCCCAATGATTTTCAGATTGCTCTGAAGGTGAACTGAGTTAAATTCCCCTTTAAAATGTATAAGTAAACACCACTGATCTGTAGAAACAATGCCACTGTTCTTCCCTAATTATCCCTTCATTTGACAAAGCTGATCTCAGAGGAGCCCTGCCACAGCACAGTCACAGAGATGAAATCTGGTCTGTACAAGCCTCTACGTGTTAACATAAGTGTCCTGTCACCATGCAAGTGTAAGGAGTTGTCAGTGTGTAACACTTTACCTGTACGACCTGGAACAGATGAGGTAATAAAATGGAAAAAAGAACATTTTCTCCCACACTAGATCTTTATTTTGCATAAGAGATGTGAGTGTGCAAAGAAACCAGAAGGGAGAGATCAATGTACTGAATCAGTCTTAGCTGTTATGAAGCTTAGGCTAGCAGTCAGGCTACTGTGAGCTATGCCATGCTTCTGAGTTGGTTTTGTGCTCTGTCATCAACAGCACAGGAAGAGTAAGGCTTTTTTACACAGCACTGTGTAAAAAAAACCCAATCATGTTAAATAATACCCATTAAAGCACGCTCCCCATCTTTTCAAGCTGTAGTTTCCTCTGTTTTGGTTTAAAAGGTCTTAGAATACTCTCAGTTTTCCCTACTTTTATTTGTATCATCATTCATGTGCTCTCTGCAGCAAATGCTATGCCAGCTCTGTCGTGTTAAACTACTGCTAGTCAGCCTTGAAAATTTATTTCAGGAGAGGGCTTTGCATAAAGGATCTTAGCCTATGTCATGGTTTAACCCCAGATGGCAACTAAGCACTACACAGCCACTTGCTCACTTACCCCCAGCGGGATGGGGGAAGGAATTGGAAGAGTAAAAGTGAGAAAACTTGTGGGTTGAGATAAAGGCAGTTTAATAGGTAAACCAAAAGCCATGCACGCAAGCAAAGCAAAACAAGGAATTCATTCACTACTTCCCATCGGCAGGCAGGTGCTCAGCCATCCTCAGGAAAGCAGGGCTCCACCACATGTAATGGTTACTTGGGAAGACAAAATGCCATAATTCCGAACTTCTCCCACCCTCCCCCCCTTCTTCTTCCCCCAGCTTTTAATGCTGAGCATGATGTCATATGGTCTGGAATATCCCTTTGGTCAGTTGGGGTCAGCTGTTCTGGCCCTGTCCTTTCCCAGCTTCTTGTGCATCCCCAGCCTACTCACGGGTGGGGCGGTGTGAGAAGCAGAAAAGGCCTTGACTCTGTGTAAGCGCTGCTTAGCAATAACAAAAACATCCCTGTATTATCAACACTGTTTTCAGCACAAAACATAACCCCACACTAGTTAATATGGAAAAAATTAACTATCCCAGCCAAAACCAGCACAGCTTAAAAGATTAAAATAAGTTGTCTAATTGTTGCATCCTTTTTCCCCCCAAGGTAAACAGTCACACACACTTTGCTGATTCAAAGGATTAGGTTTACCATTTTTTCATATTTTACAGCTATAAGGGGAGGGAAATTAAAAACAATGTTGGACATAGGAACTGCAAAGCTTCCTTCCAAGTTTTACGCTTAGCGGTTTCTAATTTTTCCAGTCAAAATATAGGGACTATAATTTGGCTTTTTTTGTTAGCAGAATGACTGTTTAATATACTCTCAGTCATTTAGCTGAGTATCTGATAATCACTACACTTGCCCCACAGCACTGGCATCTGTGCTTCTGCATAATTTTTGCACTATTTCATATTCTGCAGTATATCTTGGCAGTTAAATAATTTCTTGCTGGTGAAACAAACCAACCAACAAACAGAACTTTCCCAAAATAATATTGTGACTACTTCAGTGCCTATGCAATTTTCTTGTTTAAAAGAAAGAAAAAGATACCTGAAAGAAAGTATTAGTAGATTTGCTTCTTAGGCTCAATGTTGCTAGAAAACCGGAGTTCTTCCTCACCTAACACATAGTGTAAACAGCAGTGACAAAAGTATTTTCTTCATGATATTCACTAAGCATGTTCTGCAGAATGGGCTTGCCTCTCTAGGAAAAGGTAAAATGTGCACATTACTTCATTCTGCTGAGTTCGTGTTCCAGAATACAGTAAGAAAATAGTTTTCTGAATATGTTCATGTCTACAGTGGAATGTATAGTGGATTTATTTCTTTATTCTCAGTTTGTTCTCAACAGAGTATTGGTAGATGTCCCTGGAGGGAAGCGGTGATGCTGCTGAGGATGGGAGGGTGGGCAAAGGCCCCTCTGGGAGAGGACCTTCCAGCTTGGAGGGGTGCTGAGCAGAAAAAAACACAGTCCCATCTAGGACCTAGGAGCCTGGTGCCCATAGACAAGGAGCTTGGCAAGGGGATCACAGCTGCATCTCGGCGGGGACAAAGAGAGTTTTTTCTGGGGGTAGAGAGCGCTGGGAAGGTTTGCTGCAATCTAGAAATTCTTGTGTATTAAGTCTGAAAGTAAGGACCTGACTTGCAAGGAGGTAACAGGAAGGAAAAGAGTGGTTTGCAAGTTTACTTTTTCAAATTTTGTGCTCTGCCTCACCTACTCATTTTGAGTTTTCTCAGTGTAAGAATTTAAGTATTCCAGCTTAAGTTCTAATGATACCTGGCTTTTTTTGCTTGTTTGTTTACAAGTCTTTGCTGTTCTTTAAGGAAGTTCTTCTAAGGAGAAAGGCCAGGAAGATAAATTCCAAAGCCAATTCAATCTTCTGAAGTAATCTGTGTTCGTCAGTGCCAATTCTAAATTTACCTAGAAGGTATCTTAACATATTTTACTAATCTGTACATGTATACATTCAAAATACTTCATTTGCATGCATGGTCTCTGTAAGAACATAGACATTTGGACTAGGTCTTTGTGAACACCTCTACAGGTCCCATTCTGGAAAGAAGGTCTTAAAATTTTCCATTGGAAACATTTGCTTTCTGTATTTTAGGTGTTCCCTCCTACACATTTGTTCACATTGCACATTTGTTCAGCACTGAGCGTAACAAGTTCCAAATTTGGACTCTTACAGTCTATTTATATTCCAAAGTAACAATAATTATTTTGTTGAAGGTAAAAAAAAGTTTAATAAATATTCATATTATTTTATCATTATAATAATTTGTGTTGATGAAAAATCACTTTTCTGCTGCATTTACAAATAAAAAAAAATCATCACAGGGCCTCTCACCAGGACTACTCAGTGTTTCAGATTTTTTCCAAAATATAATAAGATAGGGTACTTGTCATAGTGATGTGAACAGAGAGAGGTCATTCATTACTTCCTACCATCAGACCATCAGACACACTCTAGCCATATTAAAAACGGTTTCCTTCCTCCACCACATAAATTCTTTGAGCAGTGCTAAAGATACTCCATGTCAAAAAGGTATAAAACCATGAATGGAATGATCAAGAATTGCAAGTCCCTGTACTTTAGCTTAGGACTATCTAGTCAAGGTTGCACTGGTATTTGCTGGATATGAGTTAGATTGCCCATAAAAGTCACTGTGAAAAGGCTGTGGCTACATCTAACTTAGACATGTAAGGTAGTGTATTCTTTTTCACAAAAGCACGGTTTACACATAATAATTTATTTAAAGTTGCTCTTATTTGATCACTTTCATATTATTCATAGAACTGTAGAAATGTCTGTGAGGTAAAAGGTCAAAAAATCAGCCAGATTCCCCACAACACTGCAAATATGTACAGGAAGCTGCCCAGTTTGTATGAGCAAAATGTTTCAGGCTCACAGCTTCAGTGAATTCATCCTGAATTTGGTATCAGCTTCTGCTTCAAACTCTCCAACAACATTATTTAGCAAACTTTTCACTAATGTGAAATATCTAGCCAAAATGAGTAAGGGGCCAAACAAAGAAAATCTCTTTTTCTTTGCCACTCTTTTCTGAATGCAGCCTTTTGCTATGTGATAGAAAATTTAGAGGTTAATTTTGGCTCAGTCTTTTTGCAGAAGCTACAAGTCCAAAAATACTCAATTTAGAATTATTGTGGCAGGTGAAGAAAATGGCAACAACTATCCTTTTTTCAATTCACCTCTGTCCTTTCCTATATTGAAGAACACGAGTAAAGGTTAGGTTGGATAAAGGAAAAGAGAGTAGGGAGGAAAAATCCACATGCTCTAAGTAGAAATAAGCACAGATTAAAAGAAAAAAAAAAAGGCAGCTGTAACTATTCCGTGGCTTTGGACAGCTTTACATCAAGTTAATTCCTTTATTTATACAAGGATGTGAGCTGAATCCAACCAGTTGAAATGTACAGTGTGTAATCCAAACATTTCAACTATCTCAGGTCTTCTTTCCTATCCCAAAAGGATTCTAGAAATTCCCTTTCTGCTCTGACAATTTCCAGGAGGAGAGGAATCTTTTGCTCCTTATTTAGCCTGGTATCTTACCTTCTCTCTGTTCCTGACCTTTCTGTGTGCAATGATTTATGGAGCAGAGAGAGGGTAAAAAGAGAATGCCAAGTACTGCTCAAACAATGGAAGCAAACTTCAGCTGACCTTTCCTGTAACTGGGCAATGAAAGCTCCTTGCTTTCAGTTCACATACAAAAAGATTGGTAAAATCTAATTATTTAATAATCTGTTCTCTCCACCATGAAAAGCCCAAAGTTTGGATACACTTTAAGACAGTGCAAATAGCATGTATCTCTGCAGGTGACAGGATTTCAGAGCCACAGAAAATGTAGTTTTAGTTAGATAACGGAAGTTCCTTACTTTGTCAAATGCAAAAGGCTAACACACTCTCCACTGTCTCAGCTCAGCATATCACCTGAAATGAACAGTATTGTTAACTTTCTTGCCCAGCTATAATATTCCTATCTGCTGAGGTCTTACATTTGTATGTGGAAGCTGAAGTCATCAGCATCCATTACTACAGTGGATGATATTGAACGATATGATATTTTGCTCTGCCAAAACTTTGGGTTTTTAAACCATGGAAGAGCCTTTGAGAGACAAGGTATGCTGGGGCCTGATGGGATCCACCTGTCCCAATGGGGCAGATGCGTCTTTGGGTATAAGCTGGCGGGGCTAATTGAGAGAGCTTTAAACTAAAATCAATGGGGATAGGGGATACCAACAGGATAGCAGTAAGTAAGCCAAGGGTTGGCATGGCATTTCCTGAGGGTGGCAATTTTAGTAGAAACATTTACACTGCTTCTGGGAGCACAGAGGGCTCAGGAACGTATCTGAAATGCTTGTACACCAACGCACGCAGTATGAGAAAAAAACAGGATGAACTGGAAGCATTGGTCAGCTCCTAGAACTACGATATCATTGGTATTAGTGAGACTTGATGGAATGAGTCCCACGATTGGAGTGCTGGGATGGAGGGCTATGGGCTGTTGAGAAGGGATAGGCAGGGCAGGCAAGGTAGAGGTGTCACGCTATACATAAGGGAGAGGCTTGATTGTACAACCCTTACAGTTAGTGATGATGTGGTTGAGAGCCTCTGGGTAAGGATTAGGGGGATGGAAAACAAAGGAGATATTGTAGTGGATGTCTACTACCGATCACCCAGTCAGGATGTAAGCACTGGTGAGTTATTCTATAGGCAATTAGGAGAAATTTCTGGATTGGTAGCCCTTGTCCTTATGGAAGATTTCGACTTCCCAGACATCAACTGGGAATATCATACTGCTATAATGAGCAGGTCTTGGAAATTCCTAAAGTTTGTAGGAGATGATAACTTCTTGTCACAGGTACTCAGTGAGCCAACTAGGAAAGATGCCCTCCTAGACTTGCTATTTGTGAATAGAGAAGGACTTGTGGGGGATGTGGTGGTAGGTGGCTGTCTTGGCCACAGTGGTCATGAATGGTTGAGTTTAAAATTTTCAGTGTAATGAGAAAAAAGGATAGAAGAGTTGCTACCCTCGACTTCAAGAGAGGAAACTTTAAGCTATTCGGAGAGCTATTTAGCAGAGTACCCTGGGAATATGCTTTTGAGGGCTTAGGAGTCTACAAGTATTGGTCAGTCTTCAAGAATCACCTTTTAGAAGCACAGGAGCAGGCAATTTCACTGTGTCATAAGTCAAGTAAGCAGGGCAGAAGACCACTTTGGCTAAACAGGGGACTCCTCGTGAAGCTCAAGAGGAAAAAGAAATTGTATGATATCTTGAAGCGAGGTCAGGCTTTGCAGGAAGAATACAGAGCTGTGGTTTGTTTATGCAGGGAGAAGACATGAATGGCCAAAGCCCAATTAGAGTTGAAACTGGCCAGTGTTGTTTCAGATAACAAGAAGGGCTTTTTTAACTACATTAATAGCAGAGGAGGTCTAAAAAAAACCATTGGACTGATATTGTAATATGGATGTAGAAAAAACAGAGGTATTCAATGCAATTTTTGCCTTAGTCTTTAATAATACTGATAGACCTTGGGCTGCCCAGTTCCCTAAGTTGGAGGACCACAAGTGTCAGAACAGTGACTTTCCATTTGTGGACACTGAAATTGTAAGAGACCAGCTGTATCACCTGAATATTCACAAGTCCATGGGGCCTGATGGGATTCATCTCAGAGTTCTGAAGGAGCTAGCAGATGTTATGGCAGGATCCCTCTTGATCATCTACAAAAAGGTCTTGGGAGTCTGGGGAGGTCCCTGCTGGCTGGAAACTAGCCAATGTTATTCCAATCTACAAAAAGGGCATGAAGGAAGACCCAGGAACTACAGACCTGTTAGTCTGACCCTGGTTCCTGGAAAAATTATGGAGAAGATTATACAGGGTGCTGTTGAAAGGCATTTAAAGAATAATGCAATCATCAGGCATAGTCAACATGGGATCACAAAAGGAAAGTCCTGTTTAATTAATTTGATATCTTTCTATGATAAGGTCACCTGCTTAGTGGATGAAGGGAAGGCAGTGGATGTTCTTTTTCTGGATTTTAGTAAGGCTTTGATACTGTCCCTTGCAGCATCCTTCTGGACAAGTTGTCCAACTGTGGGATGAGTGGGTTCATGGTGCACTGGATAAAGAACTGGCTGAAGGGCAGAACTCAAAGGGTTGTAGTGAATGGGGCTACATCTGGCTGGTGACTGGTCACCAGCGGTGTTCCGTGGGGCTCAGTTCTAGGGCCAGTCCTCTTCAATATATTTATCAAGGATCTGGATGCAGGAGCTGAATGCACCATTAGCAAGTTTGCTGATGATACCAAAACGAGAGGTGCTGTTGACTCTCCTGAGGGACAAGATGCCTTGCAGAGGGATTAGATAGATTGGGGCATTGGGCTATGATTAATGGGATGAAATTTAACAACTCAAAATGCCAGATTCTGCACCTAGGATGGACTAATGCCGGGCACAAGTATAAACTGGGAGAGGGGTGGCTGGAGAGCAGCCCTGCAGAAAGCGATCTGAGGGTGCTGGTCGACAGCAGGCTTAATATGAGTCAGCAGTGTGCTCTGGCAGCCAAGACGGCAAACCGCATCCTGGAGTTCATCAAACACAATGTAACCAGCCAGGGAAAAGAGGTGATTATTCCGCTGTATTCAGCGTTGGTGTGGCCTCACCTTGAGTATTGGGTGCAGTTCTGGGCCTCACAATTTAAGAAGGATGTGAAGGTCCTTGAATGCACCCAGAGGAGGGCAACGAAGCTGGTGAAAGGACTGGAAGGAATGCCCTATGGGGAGCAGCTAAGAACTTCGGGCTTGTCTAGTTTGGTGAAAAGGAGGCTGAGGGGCAACCTCATTGCTCTCTACAGTTTCCTGAGGAGGGAAAGTGGAGAGGAAGGTGCTGAGCTCTTCTCCCTGGTATCCAGTGACAGGACGCATGGGAATGGTTCAAAGGTGTGGCAAAGGAAGTTTAGACTGGATATTAGGAAGCATTTCTTTATCGAGAGGGTGGTCAAACACAGGAACAAGCTTCCTAGAGAGGTGGTTGATGCCCCAAGCCTGTCAGTGTTTAAGAGGCATTTGGACAACACCCTCAATAACATGCTTTAATGTTTGATCAGCCCTGAATTGGCCAGACAGTTGGACTAGATGATTGTTGTAGGTCCCTTCCAACTGAAATAGTCTATTGTATTCTAACTTTTCTGTTGATATTTAAGTGAAAATATTTTTCCTGGAGTACCTTATTCCTCACCCCTTCCTTCCAATCCAGTATCCCACTAACTATATTTCCCTGAGTTCTTTTAGTGGGGCAGATGACCACACATGCAGAGCAGGGTGAGAACGTAATTGCCACAAACATATTGAAGTAATTCATACTCATGCCTTTCCTCTCTTTTACCTTGCCAGCCATAAAGATGGACTTCATTGCTCCAGTTTATATTGTCACCATTTTTGCTGTCCTAAACACAGAAATTCTAGGAAAACAACCTCAGCAGATATTCAATTTTCCAGCAATAAAGCCAACAGGAGAGGGGGAAAATGGAATGAAGTGAAGACATTGAAAGTTTTCAGAAAAACTTCTCCTTAGTGATGTGTGTTCACTGTAACAGGCTAGGGAAATAGATGTGGAAACAGATCAACTGGCTTTGCTCTGTATTCCACTGGTACAAAGTAGGACCAATGCGGGTGGTCACAAGTTTTCAGAAGAGAGTTCACAGCGGTTCCAGAATTTATCAATACCTACCAAGATACAATAGAACAACCAGTCTTTTTCATATGATTGACACTGATAAGAGCTGTGGATTTTCTTTTATTTTCAGTTCTCAGGTACATCAAAAAATATGCATACCACATATATTAGGTCAATTTTCTATTGCCTTCTTTATTTTATAATGGAGAAACAACAGAAAAGGCAGAATAATTTGCTCAGATCCATTTCTCTTGATTCATATGCCTTGACCAATGGATCATTTTGGATCCACATTCAATTACCTAGCATTCTCAAACTGAATGTTACTATTAGGTCCCCAAAGTTTCATAAATTTCATGCTGGAAATATACAGTTTGCTACTCAATATTGCTTTTTCTTATTCCACTGTTAAAGATTTACTTTTATAACAAAACAACAAAAAACAGCCAAAAATGACTTGTTGAAGTGAATAGCATGATGATACACAATGCAACAAACAATAAACATTATCCTGCAAAGAAAATCTGATGATTTTTTTGCAAGTCATTTGTGAGCTAAAAGAGAAACACAAATGTGAAAACCTGATTTTGATCAATAACCAGACTTATACTAAACATCAACTTTGTCTCTGAATTTGTTGAGTAGAATCGCAGAAGACTAATTTCCTTTCCTTATATGAATTCTAATGAATTTGTTCTGATGGAAAATTGGTAACTTAATACCTTAAGCAAAGGCTCATTCTTTATTTTCTAGCTGCAGTGGAAAGTTTTACACAGTGCTTAAAAATTTATAAAGTATACTTAAAAATTCTGGTAGATTTTGGAAAGCATTATACATTCAAAGAGAATGTTTTAAATTTGTAAATCAGACAGACTATGACTTTGAAGCAGCGTGGCACTTCTTAGTCTCCCTGACTTCTTTCTGGGTGCAGGTGCAAGATATCATAGCTCTGTTGTGGGTCTGAGAATCTTTCCCAAAGTATAAAAATTCACCGCTCTCCAGGCATATCAGGATTTAGGGTTGGGAACCTGACACTTCTCTCTGATATGACAGTGTTGCATAAAAATGTCTTTTCTACTTTTTTTTCTCTTTTTTTTTTTTTTTTTTTTCCAGGATTGTTCCTGTTTAACCTGTCAGCTTTAGAGGAGGAGGCAATGAATCAGCTCAGAAAGCATGAAGGAGTAGGAAATTCTTTCCTAAAGTTGTCATATTATCTTTTTGGCCACCTGGCCTGAAATTCCGACAACAGAGAACATTTGAGTTTGGTATTTTAAAGCTAACCCCATTGCTACTTCAGGGTAATGTAAGACCTTTTCTGACTTTTGGGGGAGAGAGAAAGGAGGAGTAAATTCATCATAGTTAAAACTCAAAAGACAGCATTACTCTGACATTGACTACACATTTCATTAGCCATGAAAGATTTTCAGTTCAGATGCCTTTTCATATCAAATCAGCAGTTCATAATGAATATGTTTCTTCCTCCCTCCTTTTCCCTGGAAAAAAATTATGTACTTGTTATTTCTTACTAAATGTGACTTTAGGGAATCTGTTTTTACATGGAAGAAGATTAAAAGTAAACATGTAGTATTATTAATATCAGCATATGAGAAGAAGAAAAAGGACTTAAACCCCTCCAAATTCTTGCTTTGATAGATTGTAGTTTTGCCATGAGAAATATGAATCTATGATTGTTTAATTACATGTGTTACATGGTGTTACTCCTGCTTTGGTTTGGCTGAAAAGACTTCAGCAGTATTAATACTGATTTCCCTGCTGTACAGCAAGGGAGAATAGCTCTATAATTACGCTGCTTCTTAGTTGGATTTGGGATTTGGGGAGGGGGTTAATTTCTTCTAAATTCAAACTAAGGCAGCATTGTATTTCCTTCCTCTGTGCCTAGAGTAGTAAAACATTATACCTAAACAAGTCATATACGAGTCCAAACCAGCATCTGTTGTGGTGTTTGAAATAGAAATTAAAGAATGTAACAAATAGTATTTTTATCAACTTTGATGGATTTTTAAAGAAGTCCTCATCCAAATGAAGTCATTGGAACTACTGGAACTACTAGAAACAGGCTTCACAGCAGTCTATGGACCTGCTTTATTTTCCAGGAAACATAGTCCCTCATATTTTCTGGCTTTTGTCACTAAGACTAAAAGTGAGCAAGCAAGGAATGTAATTACCATGTCAATTCCTTATACCTTAAATATGTGTGTGTGTGTGTATATATATATATATATATATATATATAACTTAATGCTGACCTAAGAAAATGTGTGTGCTTTTCTACTGAAATCATATGTTAAAAAATTATAAAAAAAAAGAAATGGGAAGTAGAATTACAATTGGAAGTTTTCATGGTTTAACCCCAGCTGGCAACTAAACACCACACAGCTGCTCACTCACTCCCCCCTGGCGGGATGGGGGAGAGAATCAGAAGGGTAAAAGTGAGAAAACTCATGGGTTGAGATAAAGACAGTTTAATAGGTAAAGCAAAAGCCACGCACACAAGAAAAGCAAAACAAGGAATTCATTCACTACTTCCCATCGGCAAGCAGGTGCTCAGCCATCTCCAGGAAAGCAGGGCTCCATCACACATAACAGTTACTTGGGAAGACAAACACCACAACTCTGAACATCCCCCCCTTCCTTCTTCTTCCCCCAGCTCTTTATGTCGAGCGTGACGTCATATGGTCTGGAATATCCCTTTGGACAGTTGGGGTCAGCTGTCCTGGTCGTGTCCCCTCCCAGCTTCTTGTTCACCCCCAGCCTACTCTCTGGTGGGGTGGTGTGAGAAGCAGAAAAGGCCTTGACTCTGTCTAAGCACTGCTTAGCAATAACAAAAACATCCCTGTATTATCAACACTGTTTTCAGCACAAATCCAAAACATAGCCCTGTACTAGCTACTATGAAGAAAATTAACTCTATCCCAGCCAAAACCAGCACAGCAGTAAAAAGTGTATGGTCATAAAAAGATGTATTGATTCAATACTGCTGTCACTGCACACATAACTTACTGGAAAATAAATATTCAAAACACTGATGAGGTTTATAATGAAGTTTGATAGAAATTGTGTGTTGTTGGAGTGTGATACACTTAAGGTATCTGGCAAAATCAGACAGATTATTCATTGAAATAATTGCCTAATAACATAGGGTATCACTAAAATGCTACAGTATCAATTTGCCAAATGGACTCAGGTAAAACTCTAAACTTTCCTAATAATTGGCTTCTTCAATTTTGATAAATGGGTATGCACAAGATAAATGTAACTAATTGCTAAGAACCAGAAAAGTGGAGTGGAGAATCTGCTTGTTTGCTTCTTGTAATTTCAAACACTGTTGCTAGTATTTGTGAAACAACACCGCTGAGCTATTACATTTTTATGAGGCAGAAATACAGGAAAACACATGGGGATGTGAATCCAACTAGAACTTTTCATTTTGCACCATGAAAATTAAGAAAAAGCAAAAAAAAAAAGTAGACTTAAGAATACCTCTTTGGCAAGATGTGCGTGTCATCAACGATTCTGTACTTTGCTGTACTTTACTTTGATTTGAGTATATATCACTTGCTTTTATTTTTAGGACACTAGAGGAGGCTCAGGAGTCAGGATTGTTTTTTTTAACAGGCTGAACAAATTAGAAAAGCAACAACTGGATGGTGTGCTATAAGAATGTACCTATTGTTCCTTGATGCAACTTTAGGGCCTTCAGCTGAACTACATCAAGATTAATTCTGATCTTAGAGGAGTATGCTTATATACGTGAATTTTTAAGGAACTGAATAATTGCTCTGAAATAATTCTTATTCCCATCCCAATGCATTCCTTGCCTTTTTCTCTTCCTTCCCCAGGAGGCTTAGGAAGGTGTTTGACATTCATTAGGGTTTACTTATTTTTTTTATTTTAACATTTTTGGCCATGGCTCTGTATTTTAGACTTCATTTACCACCCTACTTCCTTGCTATGGTTGATGCTTGTACATATTTTTAGTAAAACATAATTTAAGACTAGATAGATAGAGCTTCTCTCTTTTTTTCTTCTAATTTTCAATTTCTTAATATTCTGCTTATAGTGTATTTGGTAAAGCCTTATTAAAAAAAAATCACAAAGGGTATTTGAACAAGTATATTCTATATGGAAACTAGCTTCTAGATGGTCAGCATTGTGGAAGAGCTTAGCAGACCTTAATGCTATAAAGATTTAATACTATCTAGGAGTTAGAATGATACATTCTGCTCAAAAGAATTATGATATATTTTCTACTATATATAAAGTAGATAAATTTTACAACAGAATTACAGTAAAGCTGCATCCTTGTCACTATGAGCACAATTCCCCCCATCATTGTTTTCCACAGAATATAAAGTATGTCTTCAGCATTTCTACAGAATCATAGAAAAACATATGTTGGAAGGGACCTCCAGAGACCATGCAGTCCAACTTCCTACTTAAGGCTGGTTACCCCCCCACACTCTGATTAGCTTGCTCAGGATAGTGTCCAGCTGAATTTAAGTATCTCCAAGAGCAGAAATCCCACAGCCTTTCCGGGCACCTGCTCCACCTGTTTGACCACTGTTATGATGAAAATATTTTCCTTGTGCATAGTCAGAATTTCCCCATGTTCCAGCTTGTGTCCATTGCCTCTCCTGTTTCCACTGTGCACCTCTGAGAACAGCCTGGCTTCATCTTTCTATATTGTCCCAGTGGTATGTCAATATTGTTGTACTGGAGAGCCCCAAACTGGATACAGTACTTCATATTTGATCTCGCAGGAGTTAAGTAGGGCACAAGATTCACTTTGCTCGAACTGTTGGCTAATTGCTAATTAGCTAACTATTGCTAATCCAGCCAAGTATGCAGATAGCCTTCATTGCTGCAAGGGTGCACTGCTGACTCCGCCAGTGCAACTGGTTTTCCACCTGGAAACCCAGGTCCTGCATTCTGCAAAGCTGCATTCTAGCCAGCTGGCACCAAGACTGTAGTCCTGCATGAGTTTATTCCATCCCAGATGCAGAAGTCTGTATTTACCAAATCTGAACTTTATTCAGTTCTTGCCATCCCTTTTCTCTGGCTTGTGTGGCCTTTTGAACAGCACCTCCACCCTCCAGCCTTTCTTCAGGTCACTATTGTCCAGAAATGTACGGAAAGTGCACCCTGTCTAAGAATCCAGTTTGTTAGTGAAGCCTTCCCAGGTCACAATGTGAGGCTGACCATCCTGTAGTTTTGTGGATCCTCCTTCTTCCCCATCTTGAAGATGATGGTATCATTTCCCTTTTTCAAATTATCAGCAACCTCACAAAGACAGCAGCTAACTCCCCTGGCACCCTTGTGTGCATTCTGTCTGCCCCCTTTACCTTGTGTATGTCCGTATGGCTTAAGTGTGCCTTCACTTGATCTTACCTCTATTGTTGGTAATGCTTTTCTCCCACAATGTGCTAAAAGACTTGAGGACCTAGGAGGCAGGTGGGCAAACCTAACCAGTGAAAGAAAAAGAGGTAAAACAATATTGGGTACCTTGGCTTTCTCCATGTTGTTTGCCACTAGCTTTCCAGCCCCACTGAGAAGTGGTCCCACATTTCTTTCACCTTCCTTTGGTGCTAATGTGCTTACAGAAGCTCTTTTGGCTGCCCTTCACATCCCTCACTAGTTCCAGCTCCAGCTGAGTTTTGGCTTTTCTAGCTCCATCCCTGCATGCTTGGGCAATGCTTCTCTATTCCTACCAGCTACTCCATCCCTGCTTCCACCTTCTGTGTTCTTCCTTTATCTAGTTGAGCTCAATCAGAAGTTCCTTGCTGATCCATGCTGGCTTTCTGCCATGCTTGCTATGCTAGTCCTTGAAATATCAGTTCTCACATTGGACTAGATTCTCTGCAATTCTTTGAAATTTTAGCTCTTGATAGTATGTTTCAATTTCCTTTTTTCTTTTTCCTTTTTTTTTAAATTATTCTTTCATTTTAATTTCAGATAATTTAATTTAGTTACTGTGATAGCTACACAGAAATCAATGAAGTTACACAACTGTGAAACAGGAGTGACATAGCAACAAATCAGCTTAGGACCACCTTTTATAATTGCCTGACACTTCTCATGGCCTACTGCTTAGTAAAACAGAACTTTGCCAAACTTCCAACATTTCAACTTCTGGTGAAAGTTTTGGGGATGCTTCAGTTTGGCTGTTTCTAAGAATAAGGGGAAGAAAAAAAAAAGAAAAAAGAAAAAAAACCAACAACCCCCAAAACACTTTTTCTTTCCTGAAAAAGAAACTCACATTAACTTCTCTTTGAAAAGCTTAGCACCACTGTGGTCAGACATACAATCGGTTTGTCAGATGTCAGTTTTACTGCTCCCTCCAAAATCCATTCAGATACTGTAAAGAGTGACAAAAAACAATTGCCAGTGACTGAATGGTACATACTGAAACTCAGAATTCAGGCTGTCTCTTCCAGTGTCAATACCAAGCAAAAATTACATAACTGAGACAAGGAAAAGCTCAAGGTAGGTATGTTTCTAAACACACAGGTACTAGAAACTAGCACATTACACAGAAGCAAGGTATAGCTGACGAGCATCATCTTCTGCAAAACAAGGGCCTGCCGAAGAACATAGTTCCCTGTGGCTAATTTCCCTTGTGGGTGAGATGTGAGATGTGAGCTACCAGCTCTGGTAATGATGCGTCAGTACTTTGTTTCTCACAGATCCTGCTTGCCAGCTGAACTGGCCACTCCGCAGCACCTGATGGATCTCAGGAGGAGCACTTGTTTTCCCCTTTGCAAAACTGAGGCTCTGGTTGAATTCCTTTTGGGATTTCAAGTATAAACATTTCACAGTAGAAACTGAGAGCGTCTCATATTTATGTTAAAAAAAAACCCAACTAAAAAAAAGTGGCACATAGCCATCACAAGCACCTCCAGTCTCAGCACTGCTGATACTTTTATAATCCATAATTATATACATGTCAAAATGTTTATTCTTATAGAGAATTAAAGTCACCCCAATGTTTCACGATACCATATTTCCTGAATGTGGTAAAATTTGTTTGGCTTCTTGAAGTCCACAGCCAGGAGGACTGGCAACATCCCTCTAAAAGAAAATGAAGACTCATCTAGTAGCTCCTAGATACTTTAGTACTCCTAGGCCTTTAAGAGAACAAATAGTTGGGAATATTATTCTAATATAACAAACCTGAGGAATTTCATTGTAACATGCTTGAACCATAGCTCAGCATAAATGCACACAGATGCCTAACTTTAACACAACACAGCTTATTACCGACATCAGTGAGGTATTGCTAAACTACTTCACCACACAGGTGGAGGGTGTAATTTTGAAGGCTACTGAATACTGTGAATCTCCCAATGTATCACAATTACAGAAACACCTGTGTTAAATAACTTTGCGCTGATTCACTATGAAAATGCATGGCGTTCAATAGTCCTTAGCATTAAATGCCTTGCCAACAAGCCACAGGTGTACTCCACAGGAGCACATGATAATGTAATTGTGAAGGATGTGATGACAGCTCTCCATCCGTAATACCACCTTCCCAAGATGCACTCATGCATCTATTTTATATTTAGGTATTTTCTAACTGTAGCTTTAGAGTCATCTAAGCAAGCAGCACCAATTTCAAAAGAAGCACTAAACAGGAAAGAAAAGAAAAAACAAAAGCAAAACCCACATGTAATTCAGGTTTAAAACTGATTGAATCCACCCAGCAAGGGACAAAATAAAACCACCACCCTTCACCCCCCAAAAAGACCCCCCACAAAAACCACACCCTAATACTTTAAATAGATAGGATAACTTTGATCTTTAATAGTTTTAAATTGAGGGTCTGCCAAATGCTTTGCTTACAGAAAATGCTACTACAGAAACTACTGACAAGATAAATACTTTGAACCTGTTGAACACTATAGGTGAATTTTATTAATCCATTAAGATCTACAGGTTAGTTTAAAAATTCTATGGCTATTGTACATTTCTATTGTACAAAGAAATTAAGATTGATTTTTAAAGAAATGTATTCGGGTTCTGTAGACACCGACAGATGTTAGTCCTGTTCTTTGAAACAGAATTTTTCCAAGGACTAATCACCACTTAGGAAATTTTGGAGGAATTACATGATGTGAAAATTCCAGAAAGTTTCTGGGGCTTTTAATCAGAATTTTGTCAGCAGCCTGAAGAAAATAACCAAGCACAGCTAGTAGAGAACCTTCTTCTGGATTGTTTCACAATTATAAAAAAAGAAATTATATATGTATTATATATGTATTATATATGAAGTTTTTCAATCAATAAACAGAAAATTACAGTGTCCTAAAAGATTCTGTAGAATGATAAAGCTGTCAGTAGCAATTGTCAAATCACACATCTATCCATATCCACAAACGTGTACTGCCCTTTGTTTTATCTGGTTTTGTGGAGCACGTAGCCTAAAGGTTCAGTCGGGAAGACTTAATTTTCTCATTATTACAATAATGAGATCCTGCACTACCAGAGTGGATGACTGGCTGAAGGCAGGCTGCATAACTATATATAACTCAGGAATGGATTTGAGTTTGGCTAGTGCTAGTAAGGGGAAGAGGGAATTCAGATGGACTAATTTTCCTCTTACTCCTCTCTGCCTTTGATATGGCTTTCGATCTGAAACTTTTCTACAAGTTTGGGTCAGTTCATGGCTACGTGTACAGGTACAGAAATTTGCATAGCATCTAAACTGTGCAAAACATTTTTATTAGTTCATGTGTTTTTACTTCATTTTAATTACAAAAATTGAGGGTAGCATCATCCCAAGTAGCTACAAATTTGTGACAAGTTCAGTCCAAGTTCCTTGTATTATAGTTGAAACTTTGCCTTTAGTTCCCTCCCTTGTGTTTGCCTATTTGCAGTAATGATGACATTCACTCACCTTTTACCCACAGCCTAATTATTAAAATGTTGAACAGAAATTCTGTGGGGATAAGAATGAGCAAATCTGTCATCCCCCAATCTGCAAATATGCTAAAAGAGTGAAGAAAGGGGATCATAGAAGAAACTCTTCCCGTCCTCAATAGCCACTGTCTGTTGGATTCATGTCATTTAATTACGATAAACGTGAGTCAGTAACTTCTTCCATTAATTTGTATCTCATTGTGCATTTAAACCTGGTGCAAACTTTCTCCTCAAAGTGCTGAATACTGAGTAGTACTGAGATTTTCCCTCACACTACAGCTTTGCTAATGCTCCCCCTTGTGCTCTTCTGGCTCTCATACATAAAGGACAGCTAGAGACTCAACCCTTTTTAACTCCTCCATGCATATATGCGCATACGCCACCCCGCCACACACACACACACACAAACCCCCACACATTGGGTCTTCTCAACGATAGAATCTGGACCATGTTTTAGAAACAAGTGTCTACCATGTCAGAGTCTTTAAGGTACTATGGCTGTAGTAGTTATCAACTTGACTGATAGCAAGGCTTAACAATAGAAGACTTCAAGGGATGAAACTATGAGACTGAAGCTGAAAAGCTAGGGTCTCTTGTATGACTGCAATAAGAGTCACACTTGCTGATGGGCACAGTGGTGGCAGATAGAAAACACATACTGACCGGTGGATTATGCAGCTGCCTCCTGATCTCTGTGGATTTGTTCAGAAAACTCAAAAACCACAAAATACATTTCCCCATATATTCAGCTCCATGCATGGTGGATGCATCTTCTCTTCACTCTTTGCTGTGTAAAAAACTGTCTGGATGGCGAGGCCAAATGAGTGGTGGTGAATACAGTTAAATCCAGTTGCCAGACGGTCACAAGTGGTGTTCCCCACGGATCAGTATTGGGGCCAGTTCTGTTTCATATCTATATCAATGATCCGGACAAGGGGATTGAGTGTGCTCTCAGTAAGTTTGCAGATGACACCAAAGTGGGCGTGAGTGTTGATCTAATGGAGCGTAGAAAGGCTCTACAGAGGGATATGGACAGGCCAGAGGCCAATTGTATGAGATTCAACATGGCTAAGTGCCAGGTCCTGCACTTGGGTCACAACAACCCCATGCAATGCTACAGGCTTGGGGAAGAGTGACTGGAAAGATGCCCAGTGGAAAAGGACCAGAGTGTTGGTCGATAGCTGGCTGAATATGAGCTAGCAGTGTGCCCAGTGGCCAAGAAGGCCAATAGCATCCTGGCTTGTATCAGAAATTGTGTGGCCAGAAGGATTAGGGAAGGGTTCTTAAGCATTGGAACAAGCTGTCCAGGGAAGTGACTGAGTCACCATCCCTGGAGGTATTTAGAAGATGTGGTGCTTAGGGACATGATTTAGTGGTGGACTTGGCAGTGCTAGGTTTACGGTTGAACTCGGTGATCTTAAAGGTCTTTTCCAACCTAAATAATTCTATGATTCTATAGTTCTACAATTCTGTGATTCTATGATTCTCTGCTCTTTCTTTTTGCAGTATTGATATTTTCATGTAATACACTATGTTTATCAGCCCAGCTTCTCTTCCTGCTCAATCTTGTAGTCAAACCCTATTCCTGCTCTTTTGAATATCACAGCCTAAAGTAATTCAGTATTATGCATTGTTGTGGTTTAACGCCAGCCGGTAACTAAGCACCACACGGCTGTTCGTTCACTCCCCCTGCAGTGGGATGGGGGAGAGAATCAGAAGGGTAAAAGGGAGAAAACTCGTGGGTTGAGATAAAGACAGTTTAGCAGGTAAAGCAAAAGCCACACACGCAAGTGAAGCAAAACAAGGAATTCATTCACTACTTCCCATCAGCAGGCAGGTGTTCAGCCATCTCCAGGAAAGCAGGGCTTCAACACGCATACTGGTCACTTGAGAAGACAAACGCCAAACATCTAAAAGTCCCCCCCTTCCTTCTTCTTCCCCCAGCTTTATATACTGAGCATGACATCATTTGGTATGGAATAGCCCTGTGGCCAGTCTGAGTCAGCTGTCCTGGCTGTGCCCCCTCCCAGCTTCCTGTGCACCTGGCAGAGCATGGGAAGCTGAAAAGTCCTTGACTAGTGTAAACACTACACAACAACAACCAAAACATCAGTGTGTTATCAGCGTTATTCTCATACTAAATCTAAAACACAGCACTATACCAGCTATTAGGAAGAAAATGATCTCTATCCCAGCTGAAACCAGGATATGCATTCCTTTCCAAGTCATGGAAGAGGATAAGATAGAAGAAACAAATCTTTGCTGACAAGTAAATAACTTTGATAACCTAACTGCCAAACACGACAAAAATCAAGACACATGGAAATTCATTTAACTAAGCAATATTTCATTCTTTGCTTGCATGCTTCTGATCAGTGCTTTCATCAGGATATAGACCAAAGTTTCTGTCCTGGATCAGATGAGAAAAAAAGCCCAACTACAGGGACAAAAATTCCCATGCTTAAATGTATCTACATTGTAGTCCCACATACTTGAAAGTGCATGGCCATAAAGGAGAAAGCTAAGCATGTGCCTAAGTCCTTTGAGGATCAGGAAATCTAAAAAAAAATCAATGGTACTTTGAAGTGAGTGCAGCTGCATCAATTTCTACCCATATTGTCTAGAACATGGTAGTAAGATATTCTCAAAGAGCAGTAAAGATTTTTAGAGGAATAATGTACAAAATACTATTAAAATTTCAGTGGTTACACCCTATCCTGAAAAAAACAACTGTTTTGGGATCTAGTTAAAACACACTGAAATATATAACCTATATTCAAGAATACAGCTGTCATGGAATTAAGTGTACACTTTATAAATTTATGAAAACCATCTACTGGTTAAATTATTGAGGTGGTTTAATTTGAGATGTATGGAAGCTAACAGGAAAAACCTCAATGTTGGTGAGGTAAGCCAGTCTTCAAGCAAATTGAGTTATTCAAAGCTGATTTCTTAGCTTTCATAATTTTAAGTTGTCCCCATCCATCCACCTGTTGTCCCACTTGCTGTCCCAGAACAGTGGAAAAAAAAGCACTATTGAAATTTAAAGGCATCTCCTTTTTTTCCAAGAAAATGATTAATAGACAGAAATATGAGGGCCCACCCACAAAGGTTTTTAAAGGTTTTTTGAAAATTCTGGTTCACTCTAGGTCACTATAAAAGAATAAACAATTTAAAGAGTCTTGTGTGCTGCCTCCTTCTTTAAAGTAATTTTTATCTGCATTCTCTCTTTACTTAAACAAATACTATTTGATTACAAAAAGTTGACTGATCACTGTACTCGTTGCTCACAGTCCTCTGCATATGAGTAAGTACAATAGATATGCATGCACTGTGTTTAAGGTAATTTCTGTTTTAGGACTGGTAAAAGCCTGAAAATTGGTACTTCAGTGGATGCACTTACAGACACCAAAAGGACAACAGCTGTGCAGCTAGACCTGTAATCATGACAACAGTTAAAAATGAATTCATTCTATCCACATGATTGAAATTCATTTTGTGTCCAGGGACAACAGTGTTAAATGAGTTTCACAACATGGTTACATATTGCACTGTTGAATCATTTTAGGAAGATACTTATCTTAAAGTAGCTGGATAGTTTTGGTAATTCGTCCTGTGTATAGAAAGATGAAAGTAACTAAGATTGTACTCTGTAGTTCATTAGATACCATATCAATTGCTTTGATATTTTCTGAAATATTAGCTGCAGAAAATTAAAGGTTGTTGTTTTCACATTCCCATTAATCTAAGGCTACATGCAGCTGTTACTTGGAGGAAGAAAACATAAGCACTGTACTGGTGCACAGGCTCTAAATACCTTTATATTGGCAGCATGCCCAATGTCTATCGCTAACACCTAAAGCATTGCTTATCATGATCTTCCTTCTTATCTACGTTCCAGATAAGTTTATGAATGCTGATATCTAAAAAGAAAGATGCATAAGTACAAGAGTACACACACACACACACACACACAGAGGATGATGTTAAACAGAAGATTAACGCATTAGCTGTTACATTCTGGATATCTATGTTCAGTTTCTGCTAGTGAAAATCAGTTTGATGGTTTCATTCTAGTCTTTATTTGCAACTATCAGAAAATATTGTGCTATTGGCTGATTCCCTTCAACAGATGACCAAGAACATCTTGTGCAGATCAGGATTGAAATATTCATGCAGAACTGTGCAAGAAACTTTTGAACATTGCTATTTCTTCAATTACATGAACACTAACCCCATGTAAAAATATCTTAAAAAGTTAAATCTCAGTGAAGAAAAAAATTTCTTGCTGCTGCATCTATGGGCAGCTCCACATTCCTGTTCTCATAACAAACTTGTAAATTGACAAGAAAGGTGTTTCTTCTGTAGGAAATTCTTTGCACTTAAACTTAAAATGGTAATCTAGCAGAAAAACTTAAGTCTGCTCCACTTGTGAACGTATCTTAACACTAAACTAATTTCTGTTATTAGAACATTACAGAGAATGACACCAAAGAAGTAGGAAGGCTAGCTGTGTAATTGAGACCCATCCAATTTCCCACCAACCTCAACATATCTTGTGTCATCTGATTTGAATCCCCAAGATTATACCTAAGTTTATATATAAAGCGGGAGCCCAGGCATGCAATTCCCCACCCCTCTCCCTCCTCTGTATCTCTCCCTGTACCTTGGTTTTAAAAGCAGAAAGGAAAGCCTATCCGTCAAGATTGGAAGGGAACTGCAGCTTGCTCTGACAGCTTCCCAGCATGGATCCTGCAGGAACCAAGGCTCTTGCACGGGCCATGGTGCACACCTGGTACTCAGCATAAACCTAAACTTAATTTTCCTGTAGCTAGGCAACAATTTGCAGATGTTAATAATTGCTGAAGA
Source organism: Nipponia nippon (assembly GCF_047370975.1). Taxonomy (NCBI): domain Eukaryota; kingdom Metazoa; phylum Chordata; class Aves; order Pelecaniformes; family Threskiornithidae; genus Nipponia; species Nipponia nippon. The sequence continues at coordinate 89,117,625 of NW_028262290.1, read as the reverse complement.
CAGATAAATCAATGACTGTGAAGTGTTCCAGCACCACAACAGCACCGATATTTGAGCAATCTGGCTTTTCCTGTTATACACTTTTGTTTTGAAATGTGGTATCCAAAGTTAGGTAACCCAGCTCAATGTGCAGCCCAGCTGCCCTTTTGTGATGGCAGGTAACAGAAAGTTACAGGTTGTGATGTAGAAGGAGATTTTCATTTTCTCCCCTTTTTGCTTAGTGTAGAAGAAAAGTCCTTCAGAACAAATGTGTATATTTGCCTCTGTCAGTGTGTTTGTGTGTGTGTGTGTTCATAGAAAATTATAATATGCACCCTGGTAACCTTCATATAATCTTTATGTGCTGTGAGATTTAATAGGATTTTCATGCTGATCTTGTAATGGTATACTTTTAAGTCTTGCTGTTTTTCTTTGGAAGCAAATGGCCTCTGGCTGCAAGAACCCAAAGTTAATGGCACTAGTTTCTCTCTTGACCATCTCCCAGGTTAACTTGGGGCCAGTTATCTATGCATACCAAAGTAATTCCAAGAACACCACAGCTAAACACTGTGGATTCATTTGTTATGTATAGTACCCTTGAGTTACAGGTCTGTAACATCAATTCAAATGTTTCAGTAGATACTGAAAGACAAAGTAACTATTGCAGACTGGAAAAAATCCCTCAGGTTAAGGGTACAACTCAAGTTTTCACTGGAAATTAGGTTAGACTAAACAGAAGACACAAGAATGTTTTACTGTAAACTAAATTGTAATGGGAGTAGACAAGCTAATTCATTTTCATAGCTAATAGTTACAGTACTAAGTCTGATACTTTATCACAGAACCAAAAGCCTAGCTATTTTGGTAAGACAAGAAGGAATTTGTTCTTAATATTTCTCAGTTTCTGGATACTTCCTTTTCATTGGATTACTAAAAAAGGATGCTGTCTATTATGTCTGGTAACAGTTTGGGAAAATGATTTAGTAGTGAGTGGAAGTTGCAGGACTTTTAAGTCACTTACTTACAGAATTATTTGAAAAATTCAGTGTTCCAAAGACATTTCACTCCTGAGACCTGATGTAACCACTGAGACAGAAAGGACAGCCAATTTAACACAAAACTAGCAGTAGAAGCAGATGGGACAGAGGTCATAGCAAAAAAAAAAAAAAAAAAAAAAAAAAGAAGGGCCAAGGTGGGAGGGGAGTATACTCTTTTGTAAAGGGTGAAAAAATACTGAATGGCATGTTTGGGAGCCTGAAAGTTAGCCGAAGAGCCTGCAAAGTGACAAAGAGAAGATGCAGCAAAAAATGTTCAATGAGAAACTGCAAGAAGAGAAAATAGGAAAAAAAAAACAATTAGGAAAAACGTCTTTATTATTATTCCCCAGTTGTTGCTGGTTGCTGAAACTTTCCCTGCTTTAAACAAGTTGGAAGTAGACATTTTCTTCACAGACAAAAGTAGTTCAGGTTTTTGTAGTTCACACTTGCTTTCCTTTTTTACTGTTGACAAGGGCTAGATAACATTTATCAGCTCTCTGAGAGCTTGATCCAGCACGACTTGAGTCAATAGAAGTTTTTCTAGTGACCTCAATAGGCTGAAGATCAAGCAATGAATGAAATGTCTTCTGTGCATGTGCCAATAATAACAAATTCATCCCATACCCTGGGAGTGCATCGGATCCAATCTCCTTCCCCTCCCCAAAACACAAAGTGAGGTGAAAGATTATAAGCACACAGCTGCAGCTGTGACATCTTAATAGATCTCATGTCAGAAGGTAATACAAAGCTATTAAAATGTCCCAGCATAAGTAATTTATTACTAAAGGAAACAGAACATCACTGCTTATACTTTCACAAAATCTTGTAAACAATAACGCTCACTCTGAGACACATGCCTGTCCATTTTAGGGTATTAGAATTACCATTTTCCTTAGGAGCAATAGAAAGAAAACATTATCGACAGGTAAATGCTTACTAAGTAGAAAACAGCAGCCAACTGCAAAAGACACTTCTGAGGTAACTGCTGTGAGAGTCTGCCAAATTTAAAGGAGACAATTAGAAAGATGTATCAATAACAGTTAGTTCCTTAAAATGGCAACTCCGTTAGTTGGTGCGAACAAGCAAGGTCATTGATTCTATTCTTCAGTTTTGCATATGATCATTATATTGCAGATGGAAAACAACATTTTGCCCTTTGAATTTTAGAATATGTCTGTACACAGACAAAGAACTGTTCTTATTCTTTATTCATACAATTCTAATTATATCTTACTTTGGCCATGGCTATAATATTTGCATTTCACTTAGTTTTTATATTTAAATTTAACACATATATAAAGAGTTACAGCATCCACTCTGATGTTATTTAATTTTGAGAATTAAAGTCTCAATTCAATACAAAATATTTTCTAATAAAAAGTATCACATTGTGATAGTCTGTGTGGGTTAAGATGCAAGCTGTGTGTTAAGTTCTTCCCAAATGTATTTACCCACATAAATTATTTAATGAGTGTCCATGATGCTACTAATATTATTAATAGATACTAATGCATTGCACAACATCTCTCTTTAGTGACCAAGCATAAGATTATACAAGTCTACTACTTATTTCAGAGATAAGAGAGCTGTGTTTTAGCTAAAGAAAAATAAGCTGCTAATGCTGAAGGCCTTAGATCTTCATTAACCATTTAATAGATTATCCTGATTTGCACACTAGGATTTAATCTAAGGCTTTATCTTGGACCCCTTTCTAGTCTTAGTTTAATTTAAACATGTATAATACTGTTTGAAGTCTATTTGTGAACTTCATATTGACCACATATCAAATGCTAGGTAATGCAGCTGAAAAATTGCTAATGTATCATGACTGTGCTCTTCCTAAATTATACATCTTTTTACAGTTTTTAGGAATACTTTCAACTGTGAACTTCCTCAGTAGCTCCAGGCTCCAGGCATAGAAAATGAGGTGGGTGTGGAGGGGTGAATAACACTCACTGCTTTCTCTCCATTAGTATACAATAGACTGAAAGGTTCTCACCCTTTCTCTCTTTATTGTTAACTTTCTACACAGAAGCTTTCATGCAGGATCCTGTTTAAACAATGTGTCAGGGGACCAACCTGCAGAAATTGTATAAAAATGATAAATTGGCAGTGGTGAAATCTAGAGTTCATGCACCAGTCTTCAGTTGCTCTAGAAGTTCATACATAATTTTAAAAACTCATGCCAATGAAAATCTGAGAGGGGCAATGGGCCACATAAGGGGACTTGACTTCATAGATAGTGATCTGAAATATATGAGCTGGTTTTAAGATGTGAGAAATAAAATAAAAATAAAAGATATTGAAATTATAAAGACAATATGTACATATGCATGCATATGCTCATGTACACATAAGCACACATATTTACAGGCAAAACAGACATTGTTTTGTTAGAACACTACACTTGGGAGGTTTCACTTCTGCCCAAACCAGGTGTGTGTACAGCAGTCAGATCAAAGCATCAAAATGTCACACACTTCATGCATGAAGTCTCCAACATGTTTTTCTCTGCTGAGGGTAAACAGGCCAAGGAAGATGATATGCCAGTTAGCTTGGGAAAAAATAAAAAAAAAAAAAAAAGCTTTTTTTATTCACAGAACCATTGAACTGACACCGCAGTAATTAAAGAAGACAGGGCTATGAAGTATATCCTTGAACTGTACCAGTTTACCTCCTGACTCAGCCCGAGTCCTCACATGTTAGGGCAGTTTTGTATGAAAGGTCAGAGTCTAGCTTGTTTTTTGTTATTAATTTACTTTAATCTGCCATTTGTGACTGTCTCTCCATGATTGATTTGAAAGCTCAAAAAATATAGGGCTTTTCATGTCCTTTGTTTTGCTGTACTTTTCCCACGACCCTGATCATACACAGAAAGGAGTTATTTCTTGCTAGCATTTCTTACCCAAAATAGACATCTTATTTAGTTTACTTTGTATTATTAAAACATCACTGAGGGGGATAATATGTGAAGATCCATCTACTTTTCGATAAAAGTTGATACAAGAAAATAGAGTCCCTGTACAGTTGCTACAACAGGAACACAAGAACACATGGGCTCCAAGCAACTCATATAAAAGAATGTGTGTTTTGCTTCAGTTTCTACCATGTCTGTGATTGTATTCACACTAGAGATAGATGTCTCTAGGACTGTAAACTAAAAACTTTACTGATTGCTAGCATCTTCCTGCACAGAATAAAGAATAAAGAAAGGGGTCTGATATGAAAATCAACAAGTTGGAAAAACTCCCCCAAATAATCAAAGTCCTGCTGGAATAAGTGGTTATAACTCCAGAAATAAACAGAGGACTTGATCCCTGGTCTTTCATGAAAATAAATAGATTTCCTTTTACCATAGTAAATAATCTTAATACAGATGTGAGTTGAGCTATCTTGTTGGATGAAGTTTTAGGCTTTCAATAGAAAATAAACTAGTCCAATTTTTGAGGTCTTAAAGATCCTTAAAGCAATTGAATTTTGCAGGTTTTATCCATGCTCCCTAGTGGATAGAATTCTATATCTCAAAACTTCATACATAATCGACAGAAAATTTTCTGTCAAGCTCAATTCTGCAGACTGAATTATCTCTCACTCAGAAAAAAAAGACAATCCCTATAGATCAGGTTTGAATCATGGGTAGGATAGAGATGTTCTGAACCTCCCTGCCATCTCTAGTAAGCCCAGGGATAAATATAAGAGTTCAATGTCCAGCGCTTTTATATTACCAAGAATTTAGCTCTATCCTTTAAGAAGGAGTCAATCACACTTTACAATAATGATGGAAAAATGTGCTGCAAGGCCTTGGGTGCATAAATGGAGTATGACAGGAATGAAACAGTTTGCATAAATGATAAAAATACTTTTGGTAGCGTAATAATGTTACTTAAACTGGAATAAATCTTCCTGAATCTGAAAGAAACTAGTTCACTCTAGTGTAGAGTAATTCTATCCCAGGCAAAGGCACAGGGACAGCTTCTCTTTCCTACAGTTTCCTCTCTATCACAGCAGTTTCATTCACACAGCTGTATACGGTCCTTTACCTGATGTAGACAGCCAGTACATTTTATTTTGTAGCTAACATCTAAGGGAAGATTGCATTCCATGCGGCAAATGTGCCCATACCCATGATTTACTGAGACCATGCAGCGCTTCATGACAGAGAGGAGCTGGCCAAGACAAAGTGCTGGCATGCTCTTCTCTCAGGTTGCAGGACGCCTGTGTCTTCATTAGGGCACAGTGAATAATCAGATTGATATACTGTGGACCCAGGAATGGAAAAAGCTTGGGGAGCATTGCTTAATGTGCCTTACAGTTTTTGGGTTTGGGGTTGTTTTTTGTTTGTTTGGGTTTTTTTCTCCATTTATTCTTTTGTTTAGAAAAAGAGGAGAGGTAAAAAATCTACACAAAATAAATAGTTAATTTTCATCAGATGAAAATCTGCTTTGCTCTGTCTGTATGCTGAAAGGTAAACTCGTTTGTTCAAATATGAAAATACATTGTAAACATACTGATATACATCTTCCTATATATACACACTTGAGCACCAATGTTCCTACCTAGTCTCCCAAACCTTTACAAGAAAGTATTAGGAAAATCATTATATACATACAAACACATCACCTATTATCAAACATTATTTTACTATAGTACTAAGTTTCTATCTAGCACAGCAGTTTCTCATCCTTTGCCCTTAATACATGATAATTTCAAATCATTTAATATTTTTATCCAAGGCAGTGAAATTACAGAATGGTATTTTTAGAATTCAACATAATGGAAGGAAAGTTCAGAATTAATGAGAATAGCTAAGTGAGATATGGGAAGCAACTGACAGAAGCTCTGTAGTGAGGTAAAAAAAAAAAAGTTTAACAAAATGAGTGGGGATCCAGAAGAGGAGGACATGTTAATGGGAGCATGCCAAAAAGACATCTGAAAAAATGTTTTAAAATATATTGCAACCCCCTCCTAGAAATCTTTAAACTCCTAAAATCTCAAAGTTAGAGGAATTGTAGCATCAGTATAAGCTTTAAGAATGTTTTAGATGAGAATTTTTTCAGAGCACTAAAAACATACACCTATAAGGGGGACCGAAAGAGAACAAAGAAAATGGAAAGAACAGCAAAGGTACCAAGCAGAACAAATGTCAGACATAAATGCACAGAAGACAAAATAAAAACCTGAATGACAGTGAAGGTCAAAGAGGTAATATATTTCTTTATGGAGCAAAACTTGAGAGAGCAATAAATATTGAGATACAGATGAGCACAAACTTTCATCAAATTAAAAAAAAAATTCTGTCCCCATTAGACTAGCAAGAAGTAACAAATATGATGTGAAAGTCACCTGATTACAGAATTGGCATAGCCAGAAGGAAATAAATTAAATATGTCTATTGTCCATAAACACATGCATTCTGATGTTCAGCTTAAAAAAAATCTAAAAATTAACATTAAAATGACATGGTCTTTCAAACATTTCACCTACATTCTCTATGGAAGTGAAATGTTGTTGCTAATGATAAAGGCATAGCCAGAGACTCTAATGGCATAGAAACATGGTGCTTGATTATACAAATTTATTATTTTAAATTACAATAAGCAACATTAACATGTCTGAAATTTCATGACCATTAGCAGAACTGAAGAAAACTTGAAATACCTTTTTAGGTGTTCACTTTTTTGTCAGAACAGTTGATTTTTTCATTGTGGCACCTCAAACGGTTGAAGATCACGTACAGTGGTGGTAACAGTGTTTATCTTATTCTACCCCTTTCATCATGACAGAAGCACTGCCTGGTGAAGAGGAATCAAACATGGCTTTCAAATGTGCGCTCTTTTTTCTGCTGGCATGAGTTCAGTATGTACATAACTTTGCGTATGTGGACGGGCTTGACATTATAGCTGTAAATAACAGTACCAAAGAATAGCTCTGTGCAGACTCTGTGTGACTACTAGGAGCCATCAGGGGTGAGGAGGCTACCCCTTGTGCTTAATGTTGTAATCACCTAGGAACAAAAAAAACATTGCATTCCCCAGTTCACATCTACTTAACATCACATGACAGAATTGATTTCATGCGCAAACTAAGGCGGCTACAAACCTTAGGCCTTTTCTCAGATGATGAAAACTAGCATTGTTTCTTTAAAGCTAAGTCATTTAAACTTGTTACACCTTATGGGTATTGGCCTCTGTAGGTAGCATTTTTTTCAAAGTCCACATCTGTCTGTTAAAATCTCCAAAACAGTCCAATACGGGCTAGATTTAGTGTCACAGTCTATCTATGGGCAGGATACAGCTCTCTGGCCTCTGCTGGAGCCATTAGGGAGGAACAATTTCCTTCAGGCTGTTCCAAGCACATGGGAAGCAGGGGAAAAGTAGTGAGTGATTTTTCCTCTTTTTGGATACTCCCCTAAGAAACACAGTCTTAAGAAAGATACTAAAGAGCAACGAAGGGTTGGAGTGCTCTGACTTATCTCCCCATTCCCTAATCATCCCCAATGCCCTGCTTCCCGAAAAGACAGAAGGAGCGAGTTGTCTATAGACTCCATAAGCACAAGGTGTCTGGGGATAAACAGCCTGGCTAACCAGGGTGCATCTTTCTAATGATGGTTTATGGCTTTGGATTTTGAGTTGGCTCACATTCATCTGCATTGGAAAGCACTAGACTATCTGTATCAGCATGCAAAGGACTGTGCAGATATACCTTTCTTTCTCATTGTTTGGTGGCTTATAACAACCATTCATAACTAGAATGACTAGAACATTTTTGAGCCCATACGACACTAAAAAAAAGAGCCTTAAAAATCTAATTTACTGAATTCACTGAGTGTTCCTGAAGAGTAGATATACTGGTTGGGTACTCCTAAACGTACAAAATTGTTAGTTAATTATTGACAGCAGAATAAACCTTAAACTTTCCTAAATGCCCCTGTGACATTAACATTTCCTTTCAGTTTTCTCTAGTTCTCTTCAATGTTCCCTTGCATGCTGGTGAAGTTAACTCAGTTTAACTCCATCTTGAAGTTAAAATGAAAGGGTTTTCCTAATGGAGTTGAACTGTTGTAATTATAATATCAGGCTCAGATAGTGTAATTATAGTTTAGTTTTAAAAAAAACAAAGTCCATTTCAGTATTGGTAGATTTCATATATGTTGGTTTCAGCACAGAGGTTGAAATGAGTCATAACACAAAAGTGCAATCAACATGATACATGGCATATACTCCCTTCCTCCTTCTACTTCATTTAGAGCACATATTGCTGACTGGGTTACTGCTGAGAGAGACATTAATTTTCCACTGTTGCTTCAATAATATGAGACAAGGTGTTTCCCACAGGCCAAGCTATTTTCATCCTCAAGTGCTGCTTGTGTGCTTGTACAACTTGAAATATTCTTGAAGGAACAGTTGAACAGTGCAGTTTTATCACATGGAAGTGTTTCTTGGATCATCATCTTGATGAGATCTTTTGTGGGAAAGACTCCAAATCAATAATCATGATTTTTTCTTGATTAGTGCCAAATCTGTTGTGTTAATCCTACAGTTTAGATTACTTATGTTTTAACTTTTATTCTAATAAAAGTTTAATGCATTAATATGCAATACTATAAAAATGAATATGAGGGTTTCAGCATGACACAAATGAAAATTCCTCCTGCCTTCAAAAAATGTTTTTCTGAACTTTTTTCTTAACAGATTTTTCCAAATCCTACCTTTTCTTTCCAGTTCATAATGAAAATGCATTTTGAAATGCTGAAATGGAAGCTATGAAAAGACTGAACAAGAACAACAGCTAAATGGCTGTACTGCACTGACAGTTACTTTTTGCTATTTCTGGTTTTCTTCTTGAGCATTTATCAAATGTCTGACCAGCTCTAATAAGCAGTGGCAGAAAGATCTCTAAGTGCTCAGAATTTCAATGGTGTTTCTATGAGGAACAAAAGTCAGATTTTTTTTTTTTGCAGGTATCCCATTTCTGGAAAGAAATATTACAGGAGTAAGCATATTTTCTTAAAGTCTTGTTTTTGTTTGTTTGTTTCAATTAGGCTATAAATAATATAAATACTAGGATATCTGTTTGGATACTGTGGTATAAAATGATCATATTTTTATGAACTGCTGGAAGACATTTTTCCTATTTTATGTAAACCAGTTTTTCTGCTTTTTCACTTGGTCTGAATTTTACTAGACTTAGAACCATTTTTCCTGCTTTTTCTCCTGGCCTGAATTTTAGTAAACTCAGAACTTTTAGTAAACTTAGAAGCCTTCTTCACAATGCAATTTAACAAAATTTTAAAGAAAAAGAATGGTGAGTACCACTAACCATTTCCCCAGTCTAAATAAACACAGATTAAGTGCTAAAGCACTAAATTAACATAAATCTTAATGATCTCTGACCTGTATTACACATAGCACGTTCAACTAGAGAAAAGTACTAAAAAGTAAATGTACAGTATTTAGGCTTATTGTTTTGCTCTCCTTTGGCTCTATTCTCAAAAATTATCAGGCAAAGGAGAACTACATATGCTTACTTAGAGACCCAGTTGCTTTGAGTTCCTGGAAATTAAATCCACAGTACATCAATGTAAATTATTGCCCAAAAATATGGCACAGTGGGGAATCAGGCTCTATGTTTGGTTGTGTGGGTTTTTTTTGGTTTTGATTTTGATTTTCTCTGTGTGTTTTATGCATTGCTTATATGTTACACTTCTGAGGAATACAAAACCAACCACCTCAGAATTCCTTCTGACAGGACAGGACAAGTCTAATAGCTAAAACAAAATACACACATTTGTTCAAGGTAGTAACTGCGTCTCCAACTACGCTACTGCAGTACCAACAAGGCATGCAGGCAGCTCCCCAATGGTATATTCCCTGGCTGCACAAGCTCAGCTCACACAAAAACACAGACTTTTACTTTATTCCTTCAGATGGAGCTCAAGAAGCAAAGACAGGGTTATCTCCCAAATGGCACAGTCCCTGATAGCAGAGGCTCCACTCAAAGAAAAAAATACATATTTTTTCATGTTGCCGTTTCCCTGGGTTGAGCTAAAAAGACTTTCACAATGTTAAAACCTTCCACGCAGTAAGATCAAATGAAAAACAGCCAAGAGGAAGAGGAAGAGGAAGAGGACTTGTGTTTTAATAACAGCTCCCAGCAGAAATAAAGAGAAAAAGACACAGCACAGGTCTCCAAAACCATAGTGTGTTTTGTTTTTAAACATAATCAACTGGAACTTAAGCTGCTTATCCAAAGCACGCTGCCAGCCAAGATTGGTTTCCCCCTTTTTTCTGAATCTTTGTACAGTGTGCAGGCGCCCCGGTGCTGGCAGCAGCAGCAGCAGCGGGGGCTACAGGGGCGGCCCCTGTGAGGAGCGGCCGGGGCTGCCCCGCGCCGGACACAGCCGGTTCCAGCCGGCTCCAGCGGCCCCAGCGCAGGGCCCAGCTGAGCCCCTCAGCCACGGGCGGGTGATAGCCTGGGTGAGGAAGGGCAAAACGCTGCCGGCAGCCGGGGCTGAGGGCAGCAGGGTGAGAAACAGCCCTGCAAGCTGGGAACCTGGGAAAAGGGGGAGGGGAGAGATTTCTCACTATCCAAACTATTTTAATTGGCAAGAAATTAAATTAGTTTTCCCCAAGTCAAGACCTGGAGGATCAGGCAGGCGGCCTGATTCAGATATCCACATTCTCTCTCCGTTCCACTGTTTCCTAGCTGTCGGATTTACTGCTAAGAAGTTTAGACAAAAAGAAGCAGTAGAGCCATGTATGAGGCTGTCTGAATATAGAAGGAATGGTTCATCCATGCAAAGTACAAAAGTGAGAGTCACTTCCTTGTCCTGTGACAATTTTATTCGATTTATACTGCATTACGAACTGCTACAGGAATTAAGAATTCCTCGGACGGTATTTTACCAGCTAGAGTACAGCTCATACTGCCCTAGTTTTTGCTGATGTCAATCTATTTCCTTTGCTGATGTGCACGAGGTCATTTAGTTCCGGAAAGATTAAATCAAATGATAACATGAACTAGTGAAACGTCTGGTAGGGCTGTAAGTAGGTTTGTATGGCTTGTCTACAGGGATCTCAGGATCCAGTTAAAGTTAGGATAAATTTTAGTTCTAATGAATCAGGAATCAGGCACAGTTCATGAACCAGGGCTGCTTATTATTAATTATTGATATTACAGCTCCATATATAGGTCCTAGCTAATAAGAGAGTTTCATTGTGCAGTGAAACTACACCTGCCATGAGACACTCCTTCTTCTAAGCCTCACTGTTCAAATGGAAAGATAGGGAAAGGCTAAGAAAAAAAGAAGGGGGAAGAAAAGCACTCAGAGTTGAAGGTACTTACACAAGACCATACTCCAAGATCAGTGGCAGAAACAGGGAGAGAACCAGCTTTTTTAAGTTTTAGCCACGTGAGATTCACGTTGAGCCCAAATTTTTTTGCTGCAAGTGAATGTAAGCAAGAACAGAGATCCCTTCCTGCCTCAACCATTAATTGTATTCTGACTCTGAAATCTCATACGTCTCCAAATGTACCCACAGCTTCTTCAGTTTGCTCCCTCTTCCTCTGCTAACTCCAAATTAGTATGCTGCTGATGGCTTCTTCCAGTAAGAAAGTGTTATCCTTCCTCTAAAACAAGATGGGCAAAACAAACACAGCATAAATGGAAAACAACGCAAGCACTTTAGCTGCTCCACTTTCTATCTCTGTCTCTCTGCTCTGGAGAAGGGAAAAAAGCAGGTATGTCCCATATGTACTCTTGGTAGGGACGGCCAGAGATTGGCACAGAGGAAAACAGGCATATCTGTGTGTGTCACAGTCCTCTTTTTTCCTTGTAGATCCACCTAGCCAGATCTAAAACAAGCCCAGCCACATAGTTTTATCCCATTGAGGAAACTATTGTAAAATCATAAATTTGATCTGTTACCTTCTAGAGTCAGTTTTGCCACTGACTTTCATAGGAAATGGATCTAGTGTGGAGAAGGATGTTTTAGCACATAACATAGTGAATAGCTTTTAACCAGATATTTTGTAATTTAATAAAGTATCTGCACAATATTTCTAAGTTGACGACGGCAAACCCTGTTAGGATTGAATTTTTAATTAAAATTATTACTGCTTCTTTCCCCTTTTGGTGTCGAATAGATCATTTACATTTTCAACATAATTTCCTTTAAAATCTAAATAAATATTCCACTTAATGAAAGCATTTAAGTAACTTTTTAATAAAAAAGTGAAATATAATATATAGGGCTGAGACTAATTTTCTTGAGTTTTAACACACATGTGGAAGATGTTATGAACTAAGGAAAATATTTTGAACCTGATGGGCTGTGAATTACAACCCTTGGTGTATATTCAATTTTTAATTAATTTTCTTAGTCATTCTCCATAATCGTAATAGCTGCCTGAAAAAAAATTGTAGGTGCCTTGGGGGAGGCGAGGGGCTGGGGGGGACTGTACATTTACATTTCTGAGATGTTTAACAAAAGCTTCATAGCAAACAGTAATAAATACAGAACATAAAATATTTCAAAAGTACTCAGCAGAAAGCGTGTTCAGGCTATACTTTTATGTAAAGCAAGTGCCTTTTTTTGACTCCATGCATATAGTTAGAGAATTATTCTTTCTGAACATCCTAAAATAAAACAGTAAAGAAATATACACCGTTCCATTGCATTTCTCATGTTAAAAACTCATGTTTAAGAAATATCACTGCAGTGATTAGAGAAAAAATATATTATCTACCAAAACAGTCATATTAAACCACAAGAGCGACTTAGATGTTTAAATGACTTACATACCAAACCATAATTAATTAGGGCTAACGCAAGTCTGTCTTTTTCGGTTCAGAAATTCTACCTCAGCCAGAACCTAGGTAAACTCTAAAGAAGCATACTATATAGCTGCCTGATTTTCTGACAAAAAATAGCTTGTGAAAGAATACAGAGGACTTTTTTTTTTCCACCAAAGTATATATAGCATACAAATATTTCTAATAAGCAGCAAAGTAAGTTCTCTATATAGTATAACTTACTGTGATACATGCCTTCAACTGATGTTGTTTTAGTGATCCAGACCTTGCTAGCCAGAGTTCACAATCTGTACATTTCACCTAGCTTTTCAGGTTCACTTCACACAAATATAATGATTCCAGATGAACTGCAGTGCGAACAAGTTCCACTTCATCTTGAATAGGGCAATATCATCTGGGGACCAATTAAATTGGCCTCTGTGTGGTAAGACTAAGACCACAGTTTCCCTTTCCATTGTAAGATAAAGGTGTGAGTGGTCTAGAATCTCGTTGCCATAAAGACATATCCTTTAGGCATACATAGGAACTGTATGCATAATGAACGCAGTTATCAAGAACATCCAAGTCTCTTAAAAGAGCTGAACATTTTATTGAATTTTAATAGGTCTTCATCTTGTGAGTGAAAAAGTGTTTTTCCACCCAGGGGTTCCTAAACATTCTAAGCAAAGGGAGCTTTTCAGTTACCCACCCTGGGGTCAGGAGCAAAGAAGTTTGCTTAGCCCACCTCCAGGTGCTCACAAAGTGCCACAACTGCCTGAGCAAAGTTGTTGTGCCTTTACCTTGAAAGGAGTTACCAGCACTGGGCCAGTCTGACTTCTGCACAAAAGTAGCCTTTTGTGCAAGCAATCTGCAAGACAGTTTGTGTCCCTCTGTTTCTCAACACACAACTGTGCAAAACTGACTAGCCAGGCTTTTTTAGCGAACAGAACACACTGTGGATGATATTTTACATTCTGAGAATAAAATGTTTTAGAAAGGGTAGAGAAATGATCTTGGATGTTACGAACTTCTTTATGGAGTATCCGGAACGACAGAACAAATGTTGAAAGAAAGAATCAGTAAATAACAAGTGGAACAAAAAGCAAACATGGTTTTAGCACATATAGGTTGTGACATTTATCTGATATCTTTCTTTGAAAAAAAAAATCAAGGACAATTCTTTGATGAGGATTTGCTAGAGTACGAAAATCTATTTAACTTAAGAAGGGAACAAACTAAATGAGAGACCACAATAGCTCATATTAAAAAGTGGCATATCAGGCTCAAAGGCAGTTACAAACAAAGTTTCTGAAGGGTTGGTCTTAGGTTCTGACTTAAGCATTCTCATTCAGGACACTGGCACTAAATTCAGCCTGCTAAATCTGTTGATTATGCAATGTAGAGATACTGACAGTACTGGAAAAGATCAGAATCTTACGCTGGGGGAAAAAAAAAAAAAAGGACTTTGAGGACTGAAACAAGGAAATGGCATGAGATTTCATAGCAAAGTGCAAGGTCATGCATTTGGGGATTAATAACAAGAATTTCCTCCTTCACATGGGAAGTCATTAGTTGGAAATGTCAAAGGAAGAGCAAGATCTAGGTGTATTAGTCAATTATAAGATTACTCTGAACCATCTCTGTGAAGTAGCCATGAAAATGTCAAAAGCAATCCTAGGATTTTTCAGGCAAGGTATTTCACAAAGAAATATGGAAGTATTAATGTCATTGGAGCAGGCACTCCTAATATATCATCTGGAATGCTGCATATAATACAGGTCCATCATGTTCGAGGAAGATGTATTGAATGTCAGGTATATTTCCGCTGAATGTTAAACCTGAGCTCGCTGCTAGCAAGCCTACTTACCACTGCTGTGAAGCCCCCAGTCAGGCACTGATATCAGCTGTGAGGTTGAATTAGTTATTCCCAGCATCCTCCTCTTCTTTTCCCTTTATGGAGATGGTCTGATTGGAGTGTTGTTAACAGTAGTCATTGTTCGGACAACGTTGTGTAAGCACAGCCTGGAATGGGAGCAGGGAAGAGCCACACTGATGATCAGCAGAGTAGAGAGCTTCTCTTGCAAGAGGAGCCTAAAAGATCCTGGGTCAATTGATCTAGAAAACCTGGTGCTGTGATGGGATCTTAAATCAGTTCATTCAAAAAAATGAAACCAATATATTTAGGTCAGAAAATAGAATACATTTCAGTAACACCAGAGGAGGGAGGGAAGCATGTTTTAAATCTGAAAGTGGTCTTCCCTACAGAATTAGACCTTTCTGTTTTCAAACCTCTCTTTCCACATATATTGCCCCCTCTCCCACCCCACCACACACACAGTCTTAGTGTGCAGACACCAGGCTGCCTTGTAATTTTGAATTTTAAATTTTTACGTTTATAAAGCTTTCAGTTGTACAGTTGGCTCAATGAAATATGGTAAGAGTTGCATTTTCCAATTGGAGTTACCTGTATCACACTGCATAACAGCTGGCCTTAAAATGTGACCACTATTTTCTTTATTTAGTGTCTTCTTCCAGCCTTGAGTCTACCCAAACATCCACACAAAGTAGGTAAATGTGACTGTAAAATATGAAACTTGTTTTACGTTTTATCTTTGCACATATTATTTCAAAAGAATAACAGCTTCCCCATGGAAGGAATTTACAGTGTGTAAGTGTAACATTAGATTAACTTAAAATGTTTGACTTCTGGAAAAATACCCACCAACCAAAATATTCGCCACAGATGGAGAGGTGGATGATGTCTGGGATGTTAAGTTAGAAGGCTAACCTTCACCACAACATAGGCATGGCCCAAATAAAGTAACTGGGACTTGTGCCAGTGTATTTCAGGAAGAATTTAAGTCAAAATACTTAGTATTTACTAACAGCAGTTGTTAAATTTGAATGATTTGCAGTACCTTAAATGAAAGTTACAAGGCTTCAAGTGAGATACTTGTGAACTGCGCTGCTTTAGTATACGTGTGGCACTAATTAATCACTCAAGACTTTGTTCTTGAGTTCATACAAGGCATTAAAAAACCTCAGATGAACTGTTTTGGAAGCACTTTTTTACTGCCTCCAAAGTCCTGAGCAGGAATTTGGAAGAAACTTCTCCAAGCTTGCCGACAGTACTGATGGAGGCCAATGCACTAACGGATATTTGCAGGTCCTTATGGCTCTACACCTGTAAGTGTAGAACAATTTTTCAAAATAAGAAAATAACCACACTCCCCATATGCTTCACTTTGAGAAGGGACTGGGAAGACAAGATAATGCTGAATTGAAAATTAATGGTGTTTTCCATGTGGGCTCTAGACTTCTTGAGGAAAATGAAGGTCACTCACTTCTATTCCAGGCCTCAAACAAACTTTTGTTCTTAGGCACAGTTGCTGTTATAGAAAATTACAGCACAAGAGCTTTAAGAAGTAGCAATCACAACTATAATTTGCAACATATTTTCATGGTAGGTAGACAAAGTAGCCAGAATAACAGTTTCACAGGGGTTTATGGAAGAATAAGGTGAAAAAGAAACCAGATCCTCTGAAACAGAAGGGTTCTGCAGACAATCTTACTCTGTAGTCCCATTACATGGGATGCGTACATTCACAGTTCCTCAAGTCAGACACATGCATAGGGCATAAATGCCCACACAAGCATGGGTTGCCTCGCCGCTAGACTTGGAAGCCTAGCTGGGTCAGCTGTCACTAACATTGCTGTTAATAAGCCTAAGAAAAAAAAGTGATTATGCACATGAGAACTATTTTAATTGTACAATTGTACTCTTCACTATTGCAGATACATAATTATCAAAAATCCCTTCCATTAATGACTTATGTCAAAGCATTTAGCAATAGTATTTTCCATATTCCATTCCTAGCCATTATTTCATAAAAATCTACTCTGATTTTCTTCAGTAAACCATTCTGTGAACCTTCAAACCTATTCCACTATTAATACTCCTACATTTTCCATCTGCTAACATTAACTTTACTGCTGATACTAAAGAGACAAAGGTAATAAGCTTTCTAATAGAAGAGTGAAGTTAGATTATTTAACTTTCTCATTGATTTTTTTTAACTGTTCAAGAAGGATTGAGGGCTGTAATAAACAATTTACTCTGTGTAATTAGGTTTAGAATTTGCTATGGGACTATTAGATGAAAGGGGATAGGAATGCTTTCAATAGTTTACCTTGTTCTATTGTAACAGAACAGAAGGTTATACAGAATCTTCACAAATGTATTCCATGCAGGCTAACGTTTTCTTATACATAATCACTGCTTCAAACTGATTAAACAATGATATCAGTAAAAAGTTCTCAACTATTTGTGTTTTCTGCGTTTTGTTTAAATTTATGTAGCATCTTTGTGTCATTAAGTGATAGTTCCTGTCTGAGGTTAAATGATTTCTTATAATGATAAAGACAGCTCTGTCTTAAAATACCTAGTGGGATTTTGCCTGAAAAAAAATGTTCATGAAGCAATAGCATTCTGATTCTGTTACCTAATCATACTGAATGTAAAACCTATTTCTGTAGACTCTCATTCTGGTCTATTGTCATTCAGACACTAAACTAATGAAGACTGAGAAAAATAGCTCCATTTTTTAAACTATGCAATCAGACCAACATGTTTTAATGTAGAAAAGGCTTGGAAAGGAAGACATTAAGGGAACAGCATCAAAACACAGAATACCTACATCAAAGACTAAAGTTTTAGCAAGGCAAAATGAGCATAAAAAAAATAGAACAAAACCAAACTTCCAAATAACTAATTAAAATATAGCTGCTATTTCACAGCTTATTTTAGTTACAGTTTGATTGTCTTTGTCAAAATTACTGTTGTAATATCAGATGTGCAAAACAAGGAGTGTTTCTTTTTGAAGTGTACTCTTAACAGTTAATTTCAGTTGAGCTCAGATAAGCTTCAGCTAGCCACTTTGGAAAATTTCTATTAAATGTCATGTATAATTACATAAAACTTGTAAAAATTTATAATCATCATACTTTTGGATGCTTTCAAGATTCTGGAGAACCTCTTAAGCATTACTAGTCTGCTACTCAGCTTTCCTGTTAAGCAGCCAGCTGCCTCGAAATTCAATTAAAAAAATGTTTTTCGTTCATTTTCCAAGTAATCAATTTAAACTTGAACAAAAATATTGAATTGACTATCAAGAAATGTGGCTGCTACATTCCATAATAAAATATGGTAATTTGGCATGGTCTGTAATTGAGGTTGGTTTTCTTAAATAACACACTGCAGAATTTTCATTTGAGAAAAGGTTGGTTGTTTTTACTTGTCTTCTGTAGGATTAAGAAAACCACTGTATCTGATTATTAATAAAAAAATATTTTGAGAAAAATGACCAACATTGTGAGCAATGTCATCATAGTGGTATCTCTCAATGGCTGTTTTACAAACCAGTTATCCCAAATTTCTCATCTGTCCAAATTGATCAATGGCTAGT
The DNA here is from genome assembly GCF_047370975.1 of Nipponia nippon. Taxonomy (NCBI): domain Eukaryota; kingdom Metazoa; phylum Chordata; class Aves; order Pelecaniformes; family Threskiornithidae; genus Nipponia; species Nipponia nippon. The sequence goes on along the minus strand of NW_028262290.1, from coordinate 89,099,350 downwards.
TCCTCTGGTCTCAGCTGACATGTAGTTAATAAGCTGCGTGTATGAAACCCATTTACATGGCTAAATAAAAGGTGATCAGGCTGCATTTTAATAGAAATGTAAGGCTCAGTGTCAGAAAAGAGCTGTAAAAAAATTTAAGCATTGGTCTAGAAGGCAAAAAATACTGTTTTGTCTCAAAATAGCTCATCAGCTTCCAATAGATTAATAATATACTACAGAGTTAATATGCTATTTGGACTGTGGGTATTACAAAGTCTTAATGAAAAATTAAGAATAAAAAAGCAGTCCTAACAGTTAGGTGAAGAGGATGTTTTAACCTGAGTAAAAACTCAGATTGTATTCAATATAAGTGATTATATGTATGCCTGAATCAATGACAGGACATCTAAATATGTGATGCGTACATAAAAACCAAATCACTAGTGCTGTAGATATACTAAAAACCACAGAGAGAATGTCTTTTGAATAATACACAGTGTGAACAGCATCTTGATTTTTGAGAGAAGGAGCAATAGACCAGTGTCCTTTTCTTTATTTCTGTGTATCTGTCTCTATAGTATTTTCCATACTTAAATATATTTATTTTAGAAATAAACTGTATTTTTTACACTTATTTTTTATGCTATGCTACGCTTACTTACCATGGCCTTCAAGGTGACAAAAAGTTGTTCTGAGAGAACATACTTACACTAGGCAATGCAGCTGGGAGTACTTTGTTTTCACCCTTCCTCCTTTTCAATTTTCTCTCTGGGTGGTCTGATATATATTTTGTTGGTGCCCTGCCTTTATCATGAGTTAGAAAGCATGAGAATGTATACTACTCCCAATATGTAGATTTTCACACTAGCTCACATACTATGAAAAACATATCTTAAAAGTCAGATCTGGAAGGGAAAACAACGTAACAGGTGATGCCTCCAATTTTCAAGTAGTGGCAGTGGTAAACAAAGCTTTCTTTAACATGGAGAAGTCTTTTAACTCAAGTGTGTCACAGTTTAGCTCTATTCACAAAAAGCCTTGAATTTCATGAATTGGCTACACAAGAAACTGTAGTTCTCACTAAGGTTTTTTTGAATTGAAACAGTCTCGTTAGCCACGTAATGAAGATCCTCAGGGTCAAGACTTGACCAAGTTTGGGAGATTACCAGGGAAAAACAAGGTTTCTGGCTCTACAGCACACGGCCCTATCCTAGCTACAGGCCAGGACTTTCTTCAGATATTCAGTACTCAAAGCCATCCTGTGATGGGGGCTGCACCACAGCTTGCTGAGTGCCCAAAGAGAAAGCACGTAACCAGAGCTGAGACTGAGCTCAGAAATAGATCGGACATCGCAGCCCCTTGTTTGAGTAACGTGATGGCATGTGATTGCAGCTGCTGGAAATGGAACTTCTGTTTAATTATAATGCATTATCTGGTATATAACACAAAACAATGCAAATGTAAACCACAGTAAAAATGTGGGGTTAAGGTGGTCTGAGACAGATTGGATAACATCATAGGTGCCACTATGCTTTTGCTGTCCAAAGGACTGGTTCTCCCCACTCACTGCTCTTCTTCTTTTTTGCTCTCAGACATAGGATGCAGATGTTCCATGAATTTGTTTTAAAATTACAGTAGTCTGTTGCCCAATTCTGATTATGGAAAGTGCCACAACATCTGAGCAGCTGTTACACAAGGAAACACAGCATTACAGCTAGCAATGCATTTTTCAGGAGAAAAGTTAGCTTTAGAAAGTGTTTTACTCTGACTAACAAAAGACTTGTACCAAAAAGTATCTTGAATGCCCTGCTAGCTCTAGCAGAGAAAAAGGGATATCTGAACACCTCCCTGCGTACTTTTGTTTTGTGCCCTAGGATATTCCAGGCAACTTGCTTCAGATGACTCACTTCTCATACTTTACCAGCTTATTTAGAGAGGTATAATATATCAGCAAGCAAATGCAGCGTCTTCCAAAGCCTGATGTGCAATGATAGGCAATGTGCAATCACAGTATGTCACTTTCTTGTATGATATTATTCTACATAACTATGAACATACTCCCTGATGTCAGCTACAATGTACAGTGAACTGCACTTCTCTGTGAACATCTGCTGACAACTAAAGTATTGAATGGAAGCACAAAACACTTACTGTTGCAGGTTGGAGCTAGTCAAACAAATCAAATGCATATTGAATATTTCTTGTAATTATCCCTCCTTTCAATATTCAAATGGGGGGATTCATTTAGATGAATGCTTTTTTAAAAAAAAAAAAAAAAACACAAAATATTCTTCTTCCTGAAGTGGTCTCCCAAGTCACTTAAGTGTTGTTGAAATGGAGATGTCAAAAGCTTCTGACAATTTCATTTCCAATAAATATTTCACCCTCTCCCTGAACCTTTGACTTTCTACCTAATTATGGAAAAGATGAGGTTGCTTTGTTTCATTTTGTGTTAGAGGCAGCTCAGAAGCAGTAAAAGAGGAATAAAGCTTTCTACAAATCATGCTGCCTAAAACTGACTCCTGATCCATTCAAAAGAATCCAAAAAAAAAGGACTAGGTGCTGCATTCTCCCTTCAACATAACAAGAGAGTCCTCTGCCATGATTTATCTCTGGACATTTTGCTTACCAAAACAGTCATTCATACCTGGTGCACTATTTCAACAGTATTTCAAATGTAAAGAGATGAGAAAGGAATAGTGTGAAGAAGGCACAAACAAAGGATAAAAACTGAGACTCTTTACTTGAAAACTAGGGCTAAAGGTACTTAGATAACTTAGATAACAAGCTACAACCTATAAGCAAACAAATTCTGCGCCATTGACAAGTCAGTGTTGCTGGAAGGTTGTATTTTGTCAAAATGTGCTAATTCTAAAGAAATAAACAGCAATGAGAAAAATCTAACATCTCTTATTTTATATAAGTATTACAAGATTTCATTTTCATAATATTGAAATATTTAATTGTAACAATTTGATGGCTTGCATTTGACTATAGTTTAAATTTAATGCCATATTTTAGCATATTGGAAAAGTCGTGAAGAAATGAAAGGATTTTATTGGAACTAAGTCCTGTGACACTGGTACAAAATATCAACATCAATAATGTTTCTCTATTAGTGTTTTCAAATCATGCATGCAGACTTCCTTCTAATTGATGCAACTTGGAAGACTGCTATTTGCAGATTTAGCAAGCAAAAGTAGTAATTACCTTGAATCTTGCTTAGCGACATCAGCTTCAACACAGAAATGGAACTCAAATCTCCACAAAATGTTGCATTTGATCCTCTTGAAATTTATCTGAGTGACCCAGGTTTCTAGTCGGTGTGAGGGTATAATTCAGCTTTATATGAAATGGCAAAGGATTTAAATTTGCTTACAAAATGTGAGAACTATCAATGTTAAACAATCATAGAGATTGTAACTAGAGATGTAGACTACCTTATTTCCAAAATTTCAACTTTAAAAAAACAGGGCTCTGAAATATTTGGCATTACAGATTCCTAAAGTTAACTATTTCAGGGTACATTCTTCTTTTCCATCTGCTTCACCATGATTTTTAATTATTGCATAAGACCGTACGTAAAAATAGTGTGTTTAATACTTCTATGCGTCTAAACATAGAACCATAGAATCGTTAAGGTTGGAAAAGACCCTTAAGATCATTGAGTCCAACCGTTAACCTAGCACTGCCAAGTCCACCACTAAACCAGGTCCTCAAGCACCACGTCTACCCTTCTTTTAAATACCTCCAGGGATGGAGACTCAACCACTTCCCTGGGCAGCCTGTTCCGATGCCTGACTACCCTTTCGGTGAAGAAGTTTTTCCTAATATGCAACTTAAACTTCCCCTGGCGCAGCTTGAGGCCATTTCCTGTCGTCGTATCACTCGTTGCTAGGGAGAAGAGACCAACCCTCACCTCGCTACAACCTCCTTTCAGGTAGCTGTAGAGAGCAATAAGGTCTCCCCTCAGCCTCCTCTTCTCCAAACTAAACAACCCCAGTTCCCTCAGCCGCTCCTCATAAGACTTGTTCTCTAGACCCTTCACCAACTTTGTTGCCCTTCTTTGGACACACTCCAGCACCTCAAAGTCCTTCTTGTAGTGAGGGGCCCAAAACTGAACACAGTATTCGAGGTGCAGCCTCACCAGTGCCGAGTACAGGGGCACTATCACCTCCCTGGTCCTGCTGGCCACACTATTCCTGATACAAGCCAGGATGCCATTGGCCTTCTTGGCCACCTGAGCACACTGCTGGCTCATGTTCAGGCAGCTGTCAACCAACACCCCCAGGTCCTTTACTGCCAAGCAGCTCTCCACCCACTCTTCCCCAAGCCTGTAGCGTTGCATGGGGTTATTGTGACCCAAGTGCAGGACTCGGCACTTAGCCTTGTTGAATCTCATGCAATTGGCCCTGGCCCATTGATCCAGCCTGTCCAGGTCCCTCTGTAGGGCCTTCCTACCCTCCAGCAGATCAACACTTCCACCCAACTTGGTGTCATCTGCAGACTTACTGAAGGTGCACTCAATCCCTTCATCGAGATTATCAATGAAGATATTGAAAAGGACTGGCCCCAACACTGAGCCCTGGGGAACACCACTTGTGACCAGCCACCAACTGGATTTGACTCCATTTGCTAACACTCTCTGGGCGTGGCCAGCCAGCCAGTTTTTTTACCCAGAGAAGAGTATACTCGTCCAAGCCATGAGCAGCCAGCTTCTCCAGGAGAATGCTGTGGGAGACAGTGTCAAAGGCCTTACTAAAGTCCAAGTAGACAACATCCACAGCCTTCCCCTCATCCACTAAGCGGGTCACCTTGTCATAGAAGGAGATCAGGTTAGTGAAGCAGACCTCCCTTTCATAAACCCATGCTGGCTGGGCCTGATCCCCTGGTTGTCCCACAGGTGCCGCGTGATGGCACTCCAGATGACCTGCTCCATGACCTTTCCCGGCACCGAGGTCAGGCTGACAGGCCTGTAGTTCCCCGGATCCTCCTTCCAACCCTTCTTGTAGAGGGGTGTCACATTTGCTAACTTCCAGTCATCTTGGACCTCCCCAGTTGACCAGGACTGCTGATAAATGATGGAGAGTGGCTTGGGAAGCTCCACTGCCAGCTCCCTCAGTATCCTCAGGTGGATCCCATCTGGGCCCATGGACTTGTGAGCATTCAGGTGGAGGAGCAGGTCGGTGACTGCCACCTCTTCGAAAACTGGGACTTCACTCTGCATCCTATCTCCATCTCCCAGCTCAGGGGCCTGAAAACCCCAAGGATGACCAGTCTGACTGTTAAAGACTGAGGCAAAGAAGGCATTAAGTACCTCAGCCTTCTCCTCATCCTTCGTGGCAAAGTTTCCCTCCGCATCCAACAAAGGAGGGAGATTCTCCCTGGCCCTCCTTTTGCCGCTGATATATTTGTAAAAACTTTTTTTGTTATCTTTAACGGGAGTGACCAGTTTAAGTTCTAGCTGTGCCTTCGCCTTTCTAATCTTCTCCCTGCATAACCTCACAACATCCTTGCAGTCCTCCTGAGTCACCTGCCCCTTCTTCCAAAGGTGGTAAGCTCTCCTTTTTTTCCTGAGTTGCAGCCAAAGCTCTCTGTTCAGCCAGGCCGGTCTTCTCCCCTGCCTGTTCATCTTACGGCACATGGGGACGGCCTGCTCCTGTGCCTTTAAGACTTCCTTCTTGAAAAACCTCCAGCCTTCCTGGACTCCTTTGCCCTTCAGGACTGCCTCCCAAGGGACTCTCTCAACCAGACTCCTAAACAATCCAAAGTCTGCCTTTCTAAAGTTCAGGGTAGTGGTTTTGCTGACCCCCTTCCTTACTTCTCCAGGAATTGAAAATTCTGTCATTTCATGGTCGCTGAGCCCAAGACAGCCTCCAACCACCACATCACCCACCAGGCCTTCTCTGTTCGTAAACAGCAGGTCCAGCAGGGCACCACCCCTGGTTGGCTCGCTTACCAGCTGCGTCAGGAAGTTATCTCCTGTACAATCCAGGAACCTTCTAGACTGCTTTCTCTCTGCTGTGTTGTATTTCCAGCAGATATCTGGTAAGTTGAAGTCTCCCACGAGAATAATGGCTAGGGATTGTGAGACTTCAGCCAACTGCTTGTAGAATACTTCGTCTGTTTCCTCATCCTGGTTGGGTCGTCTGTAACAGACTCCCACCAGGATATCTGCCTTATTAGCCTTCCCTCTGATCTTTACCCATAAGCACTCAACCTTATCATTACCTTCGTTTTGCTCTAGACAATCAAAACACTCTCTAACGTACAAGGCTACCCCACCACCTCTCCTTCCTTGCCTGTCCCTTCTAAAGAGCTTGTAGCCATCCATTGCAGCACTCCAGTTGTGTGAGTCATCCCACCATGTTTCCGTGATGGCGACCACATCATAGTTTTCCTGCCGTGCAATGGCTTCCAGCTCCTCCTGCTTATTGCCCATGCTGCATGCATTGGTGTAAATGCACTTCAGCTGGGCTATTGATCTCTTCTCCAACACAGGCATGCCACCCCTAGGCTTATCTCTAGCAAGCCTGGTTTTATCCCTTTCCCCCTTTGAATCTAGTTTAAAGCTCTCTCAATGAGGCCTGCTAACTCCTGAGCCAGAATCCTTTTCCTCCTTTGCAACAGGTGAACCCCATCTGACTCCAGCAGGCCTGGTGCCATGTAAACTGCCCCATGATCAAGAAACCCAAAATTCCACTGCTTGCACCAGCCTCTGAGCCACGTGTTAATGAGATGGGTCTTCCTGTTCCTTTCCGTATGCATCTCAGCTACTGACGGCATGGAGGAAAACACTACCTGTGCTCCTGATCCTTCAAGTAATTGCCCCAGTTCTCTAAAGTCCCTTTTGATTGTCTTTGTGCCTCTATCAGCTACGTCATCACTGCCAACCTGAACAACCAATAGTGGATAATAATCGGACGCTTTTACCAGCCTAGGGAGCTTCCTGGTAATGTCTCTTATCCTTGCCCCAGGGAGGCAGCAGACTTCTCTATGGGATGGGTCCGGTCGGCATATCGGGCCCTCTGTTCCTCTCAGAAGGGAGTCGCCTATGACAATTGCCCTTCTTTTTTTCTTACCAGTGGCTGTTGTAATGCATGGGGCTGACTGGTTCCCCCTAGTCAACCCCTTGGATGGATCACTGTCCGTATCTTCATCCTCCTGGCCCTCGAGTTCCAGAGCCTCATACCTATTGTGTAAGGGCACCTGGGGGCGGGGGGGCGAGGTAGGCTGGGAGAGGATTCGCCTGCTGCTCCGAGCAGGGATCTGTTTCCATCCTCCACCTTCTCTTAGGTCCCCTCCTGCCTGGCAGCATGAGGGCAGGGGAGCCTCTCCTTCTCTTGATGCTTCCATCCGGCGTGCTCGTCTCAGGGATGGTAGGGAGTGGCTCTACCAGTCTATCTCCTTCTCGAACTCCCTGATACTCCTCAGTCTTGCTACTTCTTTCAGCTCTGCCACCATGCTGAGCAGATCCTCCACCTGCTCTTACCTCACGCAGGTGTTGTCTCGGCAGCCCTCCATCACCAGATCAAGGCTCTGGCACTCCCTGCAACCAGAGACCTGGGTGGCTGCATGTTTTAGTGGGAGCTCTGTCTGTGTCGCCACATCCCTTCTGGTGATGGCTTTTGTCCAAGTGGAAACCATGGCTAAGTCTCTTCCGCGAGGGCGTAGACCACAAGGAGAGCTCGCCAGCTGCCTGCGCAAACTGCCACGCAAACTGCCGTGCCATGCTTTTTCTGACGTACCACACCCTGTTTGCCCGTCCTGTTCGACGCGGTCCTGGTCTCTCGCACTTCCTAGGGGCCCGTGTACATCTCCGACGGTTGCCCCAGCAATGCCCAAGCCCCATCTGCCTCGCTCGCAAGAGCAGCCAGTTTTTCTTTAGTGCGAGGGCCCCACCAGGCTCTTTATCGGATTCCCCAGCACAGGAAACCCTCTTTTCCACCCCAATCTAACGCAAAGAAATGTAAGAAATATGTAAGAAATAATAATAATAATAATAATAAAAACCACCAAAACACCAACAAAAGCAGTATTAAAGCTGAAAGTTGTCTTACAATTTCAGGATTGCTACGTTTAGACAATCATGGGGACAGTATTCAAGCATGAGTATATTTAAGTACAACCAATGGCCTGTAACGTCCATGAACCCTTCCGTGTAGCCATGTTTCTTAAACCTTTTGTGCCATTTAATCTGCCTGAGCTCTTCTGCAAAGATTTCCCCTGACAGACTGTCAACAAAAGAAACAATGGCCTTTCCCTAAATAAAAAAAGATGCAGCTTTGGGCAGTCTGCCTTTACAAGCGCCAACAACATTTCTTTCAAAGGCACCTGCTGTTATACATCAACCCTAGCCTGCAAAGGACAGCAACAATGACAGCATCCTTTTTTCCACTGTGTGAAACCACAGTCATGAATGGTATACTGATGGCTTTAATTTACGGCATGCAAACAAGCCTGAATTTCCTTAATCTTCAAAATCATGAATTGTAAACATTATCAAAGAAGGTAAGGGGAAACAAACCACTTCAATAGAAATTAACTCACAAAACATTTGTTTTAAAAACATTCACTGCTTCTCCAGTGTATATAACTGAGCTTGAAGCTGCAGGTTAGACTCCCAGATACAGAAAGCACAGGTTAGCAGCCATTAGCATCTTTGCTGCTTTAGTGTTTGTCCAGAACGATTGAGTTTACTTTTACATAGGGGTGATCCTAATGTGATGGTAAGAGGAGAAAAGTGCCATCACAACGGCTGCATTTTAACAATGCCAATTCCCATGACAGCATGTCTGAAAAGACACTCTTGGTGAGAACATAAGGATTCATCACCATTGTGCTGACAGAGTTAGGATTATTACTGGAGCTGTCAGAGAAACTTTCAAGATTTTCTTTCTTTAAAAAGCCTCTCATAATAGTGTCCTCCTTCCTTTTTTTTTCTCCCCCCCCCTTTTTTTTTTTACAAAAGCTTTCTTTGCACTAGAATTGTCTTAATAGATCTATTTTCAAATGATAAATGAGTAGTGATTTTAAATTTTGATTGTGACTGAGATTCTGATCAAATTTGTCCTGTGTTAGAAATGACCAGAAACCTGTATCCCAGACTGATATATAAGTATCCTGATAACTGCAGTCTGCCTTACAGGGTTACTGAGGTGCAGAGGCTTAACAAAAACTAACAAAAACTGTGGGGTATCTGAGACCAGAAGAGTAAAGTATTCCAAAAACAGAAGCCTGACATTTAAAGGTCTGATTTTTCTCTTTTCCTAGTGTCAGCCTTTATTGCATGCATCTTGAGAATAAGTTGAAGGACATTGAGGAGCTGCAGTTCTTTAGAGGATAATGGTTTAATACCTGAGCCTGCAGCAAGATCCAAATGTTGGGAGACTGTAGTTTGGATGCCTCATTTTCCAGATAGTAATTTTTCTCTTATTCCTTTGTTGATTCAGAGAGCTATATATATTAGTCTGTTTTTCAAAGGACACCTCTTCTAATTTCTCATGGGAGATGTTTCTTAGGTTCCCTTTCTAACTGGACCATGATTGGTCCATTTTTTTTTCCCTTGTTCATACATCATTTACAAAGAAAGCATATGTAGCAGTCTCTTAAGAGTTCAACTTTTTTTATCCCTTGTGTTTGTGAAAGACAGGGAAGATGTCTCCTAAAGCAAGAATGTCTTTCAGTGCAGACCTTAGAAAACACTTAACTTGCCATGGAAAATCTTCAGTAAAAGAGAAAAAAAAGAAAATCAGTAGGCAGGGATACCCAAGCAAAATGTTAGGTGATTCTGTTCTTGGAGCTGAACAAGTTACTGGTTGGTTTGATTACTGCATTAAGGAGTTTCTTCAAGGGTCACAATACTTTTCCACAGTTTAGATGGCAGAGGGGCAGAGTAGAGAAGGAAGAGCATAGAAGCTGTTATTAGACTTATCCTAATAGTGGTGCTAAGCATCATGGCTGAGGTAACCATTCCCTAGACCATAGGGATTTCTAGACCAGAACAAAACAGTTGTCCACCTAATCCAGTATAGTATTTCTGGTAGTACATAATCCTGTAAAGCATAGCATCCACATAATGCTTTTAAGGGTGGTATTCCATGGACAGTAATTTCATCTTGATCCCAGGTCCCAATTAATTTATTCTCTGGAGCAGTAAAATTTGCTGCTATGAACTAGGTAGTACAGCCGCAGGTGTTAATTGGCCTTTATTTTCTTAATTTAAATGTGGTTTGTGTTCATCTGCACTCTCATGGCATGCAAAAAGAAGCTGACATATTCACTGCTCACTCGTTATTTGTATTTTCAAATATGTTAATCTATCTTGAGATTTTGAGAAGATTCTAATATTTCATTACATCTAACTGAAGTCCTGTACACTTTAAAGTTATTTGTTTAGCCTTTTTGAGCTGTCTAGTTCCTTCTTAGCAATAGGAATGATAGTAATGGTAACATAATACATATATACAAACCACATGCATGCGTACAAATGTCCATTTGAAAATGGTTGACATATTCTTTCAAAAGAAATAATATTTTTGAAAATTCCCTCCTGTGTTATCAGAAGACAAAAAATGCACTACCTGCACACTTTTTTTCTCTATTACTAGTAAATATTAGCACTGTTCCCAAAAGTCAGTGGATTTTTTGCATGTGTTTTCTTTCACTTTCTAGTTAGTGTGTCTCTGTTTTCTAGAGAAAAGCACGCAGATAAAAGTATAGGTTTTGGTTGTACAACTACAAACTTTAAAGAAAGCTAGCTCGAAGGCTGATGTTTCAGCGTGATTATAAATAAACACAGAAATACACATGCTGAACTATAGGGTTGTTTTCTTTTTCTTTCTAGAGCTAGTGCTGAAATATGTAAATCTTAATCTGTAAGAGCAAGCATCTCAATAAAAATGTTTCAATGACCTGATAATTTTAAAATCACTGGAACTTAAAGGGATTCTTTTTGTTTTCTTTGATGAAAAAGAGCAAGTAATTACAAGACAGCAACTCTTCAGAAGTTCAAATTATATCATTTATCTTGATGTAGATATAAATGTATTGGTTCACAATAACACATCAGCAATATTGAAATACATCTGTCGGTTTTAATGTTTGAAATTCAGATTGTGTGCCTGCATATAAAATAAGGCAAATAAGAGTTATTGTTTACCTTGTATGTTGTCTTCATAGCTTTGAGCATAACATAAAGCAGCTTTTGCTCAGATATGTCTTTATTTTCAAAAGATGCAAGTATGAATTTTGCCTCCATTTTGTTGTCCTCTGAAAAAAAGAAATTATAAATTTATTCCTTTTATTTATGAATGAATAATTTGATAGGCAGATCATTCCTGCATTGGGTCTTTTTTTCCCAAATAGACAGAAAGAATTTCTAGTAATAAAAGGGAAAATGATGCACAAAGCATATTTAATGTTTAGAATGCTCTGGTATTGTGAAAGGCTGAAATCTAAATCTTCAAAGTACTCAAAAGATGAATTTCAGTAATGGATCATTCTGCTATATCAAAGAACAATTAACTTATTAAAAATTTAGAAATATGTCTAATTTTATTCATGAACATATCTAACACTTATTAATTAAATTTCTCACTTGAGAAAAAAATGATTCAACTATAAGCTTAAGTGTTTTCTTACATACTTACATCCTCTCTGAAGTCACTGAAATGTACGCAGATGCTTTCATAACCAGAAATATTATCTTGGCTAGTGAAAATTATTTTTCAAAATAATGACATGTAAATAACTAGCATATTCAGGGTTAAGTATCTCTAAAAATATGAAAACTTTAACAAGACAAAAAGGTCTCTGCAATTTATTTTGACTTGTATGTCATGACTCCATTCCCTAGACCAGAACATTCATTTGCTTAGTGTGTTCAAGTTGGAATCTGAGCTTCATGACTCAAACATTACTTTTCCTTGCTAACGTAGCCTCACAGTTCAGCATTAGCACAAGATCATACTTGCCACCAGAGACAGCAAGCAGTGGAAAAATAAGCTGTTGCATACTGGAGATTTGTTAGAGTTTCCATTTAGTCCTTAATTCTTTCACAGTCACTTCAACTTCAATCAGATCTTCTCTGTGAATACTCCCTATCCCCATGCTGCCCAAATTTTCTGTAAGTATTTTCTTCCCTGGCTTTTAGTCAAATGTAAATTATAAGCTTGATATTTAATTGAGACTGACTCCATTGTTTAATCTGCTATGGTTTGCCTGTCAAGTCTTATGCTAGTGTAAAATTTTTATTTATTTTTTACATAATGGGCAAATTTACCTAAGAATTCCGTTAAAGGAAAAAAAAGTTGTTGATCTAGTAATATGTACTTCCAGAGATATGGTGTAACACATTAGTGAACCACATCAGTGACGTTTTTTCCCTCTGTTTGTTACTTTGCCTTGGCTGTGCCACCACAGCTTCTGGGGATCTACACAATAAATATGACTACTGAACTGATCTTAATTAAGAATAACTTTGGGGTTTTTTGGTTCATTGATCCAGTCTGTTGTGTATCCAATAAGGGGTAACATTCACACAGCAGATGAGACAGGAACTCTTCAACCTACCTTGCTACTTTTAACCTAGCTTGTCTGTGAGACTTCTCTGTCTATCGTGCCTGAAGGATGTATGCACTGTTCAGTCTGTCACCATTTTAGTTTAATGTACTTCATAGTATGTAATAAGAGATATATTGTTTAGGATTAAATGGTCAAAAGGTGCATTTCCCTGTAAGTTCTGGGCCACAATCTGTCTTGACCTGTGGTTGTGGATTGATTTCAGTTGAATTAGGAAGGATATAAGCTGCAGCAGAATTTGCTCTCATGTCATAGAGCAAAGCCCCACAAGTTCTGACTTGCTCCCCTTCCGTGTTATAGCTCTGCATCCCTTCACTTTTGTTTTTGTCTACGGTCTATAAGCATTGGTCATTTGTACCAAGCCTCAGGGGTACACTAATCACAGCACAGGATGAATTTTATCCTGCCCAAAACAAAGAATCCTGCCAGGAAGCATAGATTTGCAAAAAAAAAGAAAACAGAAGAAATGAGAAACAAACAAAGCAAAATAACTGAAATATGTTTGGGAAGGACTTCAAAATGAAATGAACTAATGACATTGCTGTCATGCTCTGGCAATCTAATTTGACTGAAATAGCATTCACAATCAGGATGCTTGAACAGACTCAAAGCTTTTCTTTTACTAGGTGGATTACATGTATAAAAGTATTTGGCTAAGCCTAGAGGATGAAATAGAAGTGGAAATGTGATTAATGACAAAAATCATAAAGCCTGCCATCTCTTCTAGCATTTAATATTGACAACATGACTTTCAACGCAAATTTGTAATACTTAAGAATGATCCAACAGTTTTTTGCATTCACTTGATGAGAACTGAGAAAAAAATAATTTGGGGACAGTTGAATTCAGTCCTTTACTTTAAAATATGTTCCTGTTTTATACAGAACATACTTGCAGCACTTTAAAGTGTTTTGGCAAAACTTCATAATAGGCAAGACTCTCAGTCTGCATCTAAGCTGGCAGAAGTACATCATTTATAAAACCCAATAGAGCAATGTCAGTTGCGTGACAGGATATCTTAGTAGTAGCTTAGCAACTCTACTATATTTTATCTCTGGCATTGCAAGTTTTTCATTCGGACAACAAACTGCTATAATGGAAATTATATCTTGTGTATTTTGTTCTTCACTTACTCAAGAATTCTTTTTCAACAGTTACAGAAGACCACAGGAACACTTGATCCAGTACATCCTCTGTCACAAAACCACTCCTTTCTTCCCTGCAAAGATTGTGCAGTGGTCAGAAGACTAAGAGGTCATTGCTGAGAAATCTTTACTTGCATGTAATGAGGCTCTTATGTACCATATGTGAAGGGAAGTATTCCTGGTCTATTTCTCTAACCATGGATTTGCTGAACCAATTCAGAATGAGACAACTTTTTTTCTTTTCATATAGAATTTACATAGCTCTATTTCTTTTCTTTTCTTTTCTCTCTTTTCTTTTCTTTTCTTTTCTTTTCTTTTCTTTTCTTTTCTTTTCTTTTCTTTTCTTTTCTTTTCTTTTCTTTTTTCTTTTCTTTTCTTTTCTTTTCTTTTCTTTTCTTTTCTTTTCTTTTCTTTTCTTTTCTTTTCTTTTCTTTTCTTTTCTTTTCTTTTCTTTTCTTTTCTTTTCTTTTCTTTTCTTTTCTTTTCTTTTCTTTTCTTTTCTTTTTTCTTTTCTTTTCTTTTCTTTTAAATTGCTGCCATTTATACATACCTTGAACATGATGTTTAAAATTTTGGAAACAGCAGTGTTCAATGTCAACAGTCCATGGGTTTAAACTCTCTAAGAATTTTTTGACATCTTTTCTTTTGGCTACAGATATACCAGTTAGTAGCTACTGCTATACAGGCCCTTGCTCTTCACTGTCCTGCTGCTAGATGCTACCTCCTCAGAACCTGAAAATGTTTATTAACCCTTTTCAGTGAAAATGAGTTGAGTTAGTTTACAATGCTTAAACTGTAGGTCTTTTCATATGAAACAAGTTAACAAGTGATCACAAGAGTATCTCAACTGAAAGATCTGAATGAACTGTCACAAGGAGTAGGATGTGGTTAGGTTTGGTTGGATGCAGAGAACTCTCCAGAAGGCACAGGTAGAAAACAACACTCCGTCAAGCCCCTCAGCCAAAATTAATTCTTCATTTTCACTAGTTCTTCTTCACTCAAAAAAAAACAAGGAAAGAGGAGAATCAGGAGAATGCAGAGGAATCTGAGGTTGTGCAAAAGTTGTTCTATTCATATATGTTTGTATAAGCCAATAACATGTTAAAGAACAGATTTAGAGATAATTTTGAATTCTTCCTTGAAATATTGAAAATGGGAAATTAAAAAGATCGTTAGGAAGCACCTGTTTAATTATGATGATCAGTTATTTATTTAAGGCCCACAGAGTGCAACAGTTCTATTTAGCTTAACCAGGTACAAGGCATCGCTTTTATGAACGAAAAAAGGCTTAAAATCACAGAAAGTATTACAGTGAAATTCAAGGAGACATGACCAGATAAATATACCTCCCTGGAAAGAACACTATTGATTTTTATAGTGTTTGTTCTGCAGGGATTTTTTATTCAGTCCTGGCAGCTGTTCAAAATCTGCATTTAAACAAAATTTTTTAAGTGATGATCCTGATCCATTTTCTCAATGTCAGGAAGTAAAAGTGTATTCTTAATGAAAAAGGCACTCTAGATATAAAATATTTAACAGCTTCATGCTAGAATACTTACTGGTTAAAAAAAATGGGGTGGGGGTACAGAGGACTCATATTTGATTTTGTGTACCAGTGCCAACAAGCAGTTCAGCCAAGAGGAGACTTAAAACCAGCACTCCATCACTATCCATCAGGCCCACATGTTTTATTGAGGATGATGTTTGAAAATTATTGATGACTGAAGGTGCAAAGACTGTTTCAAGCTTCCAGTTTCCAGCTCATATGTTGAGAATGTCACCACAAAGATGTCTGTTCATTGATTTCCCCCGTGCTCCTTCTTGCTTCCCTCTCCTTAGCCAGGAACTATTCACCTGTTAGTGGGTCTTGCTGTATGTCATGTACTAAACAAGCAATGGTGCCAGGTGTTAATACTGTAGAACCTTATTGTCAAAAAATAATTCTTTATCTCCTTGCCAAATGTTTACACACTGCAAAGATTTCTCCAAATTCTTCAATGTTGAGTTTTATCCTAAAGAAGAAAAAAGGTCAACAAAACAAAATCTTCCTGCCTCTCATGCCTCCCTTCTTTCTGCATATACTCTGCAAATGTTTGGTGGGAAAACTACAATAGGGAGATTTCCTTCTTGGTTTTTTGTTTGTTTACCAATTTGACAAGAGTTCTGAAGCTCAGAATCACATCACATTTGTCCAAATGTTTCAAACAGGTACAGTTGCTGCACCAGACCACACTATAGCAATTTAAACATTTGAATTAAATATGAATACACCAAGAACACTTGCATGGTGGTGGAGAAAACACCTGGGTATGGCTGACATCATAGGAGAGACAACAAGGACCGCTGCTGGGAGTGTGGTGAAAGAGAGAAGGAACTCTTTCCCAACAGCAGCAGTCACTACCCTGTCACATTTATAGCCTCTCATGCATCCTGTTTCTTGTCTTCATTGTCATCCACCCCATTCCCCCCTTCCTTTCTTTCCCCCTTCCTTCCCCCCTTCCTTCCTTCCCCCCTTCCCTCCCTCCTTCCCTCCTTCCCCCCTTCCCCCCTTCCCTCCCTCCTTCCCTCCTTCCCCCCTTCCTTCCTTCCTTCCCTCCTTCCCCCTTCCTTCCCCCCTTCCCCCTTTCTTCCCCCCTTCCCTCCTTCCCTCCTTCCCCCTTCCCTCCTTCCCTCCTTCCTTCCTTCCTTCCTTCCTTCCTTCCTTCCTTCCTTCCTTCCCCCTTCCCCCTTCTCCCCTTCCCTCCTTCCTTCCTTCCTTCCTTCCTTCCTTCCTTCCTTCCTTCCCCCCTTCCCCCCTTCCCCCCTTCCTTCCTTCCTTCCTTCCTTCCTTCCTTCCTTCCTTCCTTCCTCCCACTTACACGCAAGCAGCATGGTAGCTTCAGGTACAGACTGCAGTCAGGAACAGAAGGGAAAAGAAGACAACCCTGAAGTACACCTTTAAATTACCTCTTCAAAATCAGGTCAGTGAAGGGGTTGCAAGATACATCAGGAAGGGGGTGGGGTGGAAGGAGAATAAACAAACAAAAAAAGACTTCTCACCCTTCTAAATTCCCCATAAGTCCCCCGATTCTTACCGCTTCCTCACAGCCTCTGCTGATGTCTCTTTCTTCATTTTTCTCAACTACTCACCCCTTTGCCCTAGTAGTTTGAAAATCTCTACCCTCTCCCTTACCACTATGTACCGCTGCTGTTAAATTGATTTTATACATACTGCTGAATGCCTTAAGGTGCCTCTTTAGGGATCTACCATGAAGAGAGGACTTTAAATCCTGTGTTTAAGGTAGAAGCAGTTTTGCTACTGCCGCCACCTATCCTCAATGCAAGAGGGATCATATTATCATTTTCCTCATTTCCTGCCTTACCACTCCCTTAACTAGGAGCTTACATTTTATCTCACTAATCTTAATTCTAGAGTGCTGTATAAACATATCTGTGTAAGTGTAAAAGCGAGTATGAATTATGCTGTGCAGAAAAAGCAAGAAGACAGTCATAACTAATATTTCATCAAAACCAAAACCACTTCCATGCAAACCAGTTCCTACTATTAAGGAACTGAATGCTCTGTGAGTTTCTTAACTGTTAGGACTCCGTTTATGCAGAGAGCCAGTTGTGCTCTTTGAGCTGAATTCTACTGAAATTGAGATAGGGAAGTGACTCAACATGGAGGAAAGAAGAAAAAGAATTCCTGCAAGACAACAGTGTCATGTTTCCAATTGCTATATCAAATCTACCTTGCAATGACATTTGCCCCTTGAAAAAACTCTCTCAGGAATTTAAACACATCCATCCCGCTGACAAAAAGCTTCAGCCTGAAATACACTATGACATTCAATACTTGTACATTAAAAGCCGATCTGTACTGTAAAAATATTATGAATAATGACAGCAGCAACTATAAAAAGAAAACTAAAAATTGTACCTTCCTTAGAGGTATGTATATTTAAAAATAGTTTGGGGTATATTTCTCATTACATTATTACTTAATGTAATATCAGAAATCTCACTAGTGTCTGGGCTCTTGCTGTATGCATAAAATTAAATGCATGTGTAGGTTTTTTCCAAGATTAACATCTTTATCATGTCCAAATATAGGTCTACACTGTTTTAACTGTACAAAGTTAGAAAACAGTTTCATTTGCAATTAACAGTGGGCAGGGAGATGTTATGTACAGGCAATGCCTTGGTCTTTGTTAACTTCTTTTTTTCTTGATTAGGGACTCAGAGTTTTCCTATACTCACTTTAAAAAAGGATATATTAACAGATATTCATGCACACAGTTTGACAATAGAGCTAAAATTCTTATTTCACAATAGGAAAATACTGTCAAATTATACACATCTTTTCCCAGGAGACTTAGAGTTGTAAAGAAATGATGAAGAAGAGAATTATGCACAGCATATTTTACAGAACACATTCCTAAGCCTGACAGCAAGCTATGGTCATTTTATTTTCCTTGAGTGCCTTCCTGGAGTACAGCACAGTGGGAGATAGGACGTAAGTTGTTCAGTGTCGCTTTGGCAGACAGTGCTGACAATGTGATCTTCCTCAGTGGACAGTGATTTTTATGCTGTGTAATCTAATAGCAACAGCAGGCACAGTAACAGCAGGTTTTCTTTCTGGCATGGGGCAATATGAGACAGTTTGTACTGGGGATGTCTGAAGTAGTCCATTAGATCATTAAAAAGAAATAGTAAAAATATATGCAAAAAATTCCAGACATCAAATAACAAAATAGTCTTTAAACTGGTTGGTGAGGATGGAAGCAACAGGTAACATTGTGGACTAGTATTATTAGAGTGATTCCTAAGAGACATGGACATGAGATAACTGCAATTGCCCATGTAAATATAGTTAAAAGGTAGTTCATTGTTGCAAGCAGTTCAAAGATTATAGTCTACATCAATAATACTGCTTTCTGAGGAAGAGCTTTGAAAATGTATGTGCTAATCAGTAAGCTTAAATCAAACCTGGAATTAAGGACCTACATTTTTAAAATAATTCAGGAATTCCTTGAGTTATTCCCTGAGTTACTCCCCAAAGAAATGTTATGAATATAAAATCACTCATATCAAGAATGTAAGCTTGATACTATAAAAAATGTGAGATGTAGGATATAGAAGAAGGAGCAATGTAGTATGAAAATTACAAGATGAAGTGTTATCAAAGGATGCTAAACCTGTATTGGATTTTATTTAGTGCCTATTTCTTTCCTTGTTAACAGGACCTTTGATGAGTACACTCACTGTGTCATTTCCCTGGTGCTCTGGACTACATATCCAGGGTAGGAGGTTTTGTCAGACTCACCCAGCGGGGCATCATTGGATAGTTAAATCACAGGGATGCACTACCTCAAGGATTAAAGTGCCTGGGTGTCTTTGTAAAATACAAAGCCAAGAAGCATTCCTTTTATTCTAAGTAAAGTTAATAAAGTCCCAAAAGGCTTTTTTAGTCTCGCAGCTGGAAGTTCCTCCTTGAGCTGCAACATTGGAAGCAGCTGAGTCTAGATAAGCTCCAAATCTTAAAGACAGGTTGGTTCCACTCATGAGGGGGGAAAATGGGGGGTTCTGGAGGCACTGGAGCAGCCCTGTTTATGCTTCTTTGACGGTTAAGATGTGTTAAGGGAATATAGCTGGTGACTTTGCTGACAAGAGCCTTGTAAACAGATGAGAAATTCTAGAACGATTTTTTTAGTTAGTACTCACTGTTTCTTAACTTGATTTGTCTGCCTGTGTGACCATGGCATTCTTAAAACTATTTAGTATTTATATAGTGTTCTAGAACAAACAGAAATAAGACTAAAAACTTGGGTTTGGGCTCACATTTTATTGAGAAACAGCCTACACTAGGAGATCACCGACTTCACAATGGACAGAACTTAGAACTTAATGATGGGAGGGGGAATCATATAAAAACGTACGTCCTTATCAGAAGACTAAATGCAAACACATAAAAAAATATGAATACAGGTTATTAAGAAATCATGCTTCATTTTAGTCTTTGAGTGATAATAGTCTGGATTGCCACCAAGTAACTGTCGTCCAAATAAGACAAGTCTCCTATTAACTTTACATTTATTTTTAGGTCAGCTAATCTGAAAGCACTGGAATGACACCACGGAAAAAAGGCTAAGAATGCTACATTTGCACACCTAACTTTAAGTAAATTATTCTGTTGCTGATAGTCCAAAGGTTGAAAATAATTTTGTAGGACAACCTTTGATTGTTAATGGGCAGACAAATGTTACAAACATGTTCTCTTCCTTCTGACAGTGTTAAACAGCCAGGAAAACAGTGAGGAAGTATACTTTGATACTTCCATTAATGACTCACCGTATCAGTGCGTAATAGGAAATGAATCTTTATGCTTTTTAATCTGTTAGTCTTAAACAAGTATAATTGAAATCTTCTGTCTGGGATACAAACAGACCATGTTTTACCTCAGTAAGCAGACATGATTACTGTTGCTCTCTTGAAGCCTTGTTGCTTAACTGTCTTGGGCTTTCAAATCAAATTATACATCCTCTCCCTCCACTGCACTGAAAGACGATAAAATAAACAAGACAGTCACAAAACACACTCTCATTTTTTCCCCATTGGTCTGGCAGAATCCAAAGGAGAATGAGGTTGAAAAAGAGAGTGGATAAATCCCCTCTGAACCCTCTGTATTAGATAAAGCAAGCTAACAGAGAGAGAAGTGATCACTTTACAGCGGAGATGAACTTCTCACAGGAAGTTTGATAAATTGACATCATTCCAGGCAATTTGAGGTAATACAATCTTCATGTCTGAACAGTGTAATTACTAGATATGTTTCCAGCATTCAGAAACACTCTGTATCAATCACCATGAACAGTTTTAGCAACCATTTCTTTCAAGAAAAAAAAGAAGGAAAAAAAAAAGAGAGAGGGAAAGCAAAAGACAGGGGAAAAAATGCTGAACAGCAATTTAGGTTTCTTTTAATGGCAAACAAAATGATACAGCTGGAGGAAACATATGCCACCTCAGTTTGAGGCAATGAAGAGAAGACCTGATGCAAGTGAGATGGTCTCAGCAGGGAGACAGCCTAACTGGTACCAGGTAAAGGCTGTGCTCTAGCATAATCTAACCTCATTTCCTCAGTGAATGTGCAGCGCTTTTGATGCTGTCAGTATGATCCTAGACTATTTCTCGTATCAATCATCTCTGTAACTCCCAGGCTTGACACATGAGCATTTTGCCCAGTGATGTATGGTGTAACAATAGTGTCCCATTTTTGAGAGAGATGTGGTGGTGTGAAAAGAGCAGAACTACATAGAAGCGCTAGCTGAAATAAATCCATTGTGTGTATACACCACAATCCGAGTGTGAGAAGGTAATTTCTGACACCTACTCCAAAGAGAGAGGTAAGGCTGCCTGTCGGGTGAAACTGTAATAAATGAAAACAGCTTAGCTATTGGGCTCTTTTTCCCCTCGCCCATACAGGAAACGTTTGCCCCACTGACGTGCTAGATTAATTCCCAGCAGCATGTTTTCAAATAACTTTTCTTTATTCAGTTCCATATGGGGGCATGAGGTTAATTTTTCAAGCTACGTGTAAGGTTGCAATTATTCATTTTTCATTTATAATGACATTTATCAAAGTGGCAAGAACCTCCACTAAAACATGTACTAATTGACTTTCTTTTATTTATAATGTCAGATAAGGGGCAAGCAACAAAAAATGAATGACTGTTTCATATGGCTCATGCAGAATGTATTTGTAGGAAGACGAATCACTGGAATTGCTCTGAATATTATACTAATTAGCCATGAATAGGTTCTGGACAGCTATCCAAAAATGTTGTCTGGACTGAGTTCCAGCTGTTTTAATTTCTTAACAAATGGAACAGGTCTAAATTTCTTGTTTCTTCCCATTGCACATTCACAATGCTTCACTTTATTCTCTGATACTTTGCATACTGTATGCTGAGGCTGGAGTTTGGCTTGACCATATCTATGATTTACAAAAAAAATTTGCTTTTCAAAATTAATCACTTTTGAGGATAAAGGTACACCATGTGAAAGCCACTGTTTGTTACATTGACAGGTATTTTTCTGTTATGTTGCTCTAAAAAGGAAGTCATTTAGCTCAGAAACATAGCAGGAATCCATGTCTTGAAAAGTATGTCTTGTCCCTCCAGTAAAGACAAAAGTGTAGCTAAGATAAGCAGCTCAGTTCTGGGTTTAGTTTTAAATGCTAAGGTTTACACATAAACAGGTATGAATTGTATTCTTCTGATCAGGATGTTATAAAACTGAGATCTAATGCCCAATCTGGGATTTTTTTTTCAGACTTACATCTAGTAACTATGTAACCTTTAGGTCCCAAACAATAAAGTGAATGGCATTACTGACTTCAGGGTAGATAGTATTGGTCTTACACAAAATAATATGTAAGCATCTACAACCAACCAGGCCAAGTGGAAGGGACGCCCCTTTTTTTACTGTTCCTTCTTGTAGTAAGCATTACTGTCTCTCAAGGAATCAGATAGGGATCACTTTGATTTCTTCAGACTCCTTCCTAAGAGAAAGCAATCAGGCTTTCTATTGTATACAGGATATTCTTTTAGTGCAAACTAATCTAAAGGAACCTTTACTCGATAAAGTGATTCTGTAATTATTTTTATACATAAAAAATTGGAACAAAAGTAAGACTAATCCTTTATTCCAATCTTAAATTTATTATCCAAATGGAATTTATTTATGCTGGTTACACAGACAGCAATGAAGAAGCCCAAAGATGTGAGCAAGCTTAAAAGAAGTTGACAGGGGCTGCTACTATAGACAGTAGAATTTTGGCTACATGATGGGAGATGAAGCATTGCTTCATTTAAATATCCATCAAGGAATTAAAAAAAATATATTAAAAGAAAAAAGCAAAAGTAGACAGAAGATTCCAGGAAGGAAAAAGTGTCTATGGCTTCAAATACTCACTGAGCTGGGCTCATGCAGACCGACTATTTTTCAAAGCTTTGTTAAAAATATTTTCTGTGGGACTTCACATAGCTGTTTAGAGATGTAACTTCAAAATGGCTACCAAGAAAATTAATAAGAATTTTTCTGAAAAAAGTAAAAATGTGCTAGAAGGTTCAACAGAATTATCTCATGGTTCATGTACATATAAATTATAACAGTACATAGGAGAAGGTGTGGCCACAGTGAAAACTTTTCTTCACATTTAGCCACATCATGCAGGCTATACCCGTACCTTTATTCTGTCACATACACAGAGTTTCATCTTTATAAAGCTAACCAAACAAATACATTTTAATACAATCTCTGGCTATAAATGCTTTATGTATTCCTAGAGAAACTAAGACACCTTGAATCAACATTGCCCTTGATAAGAAAGGATCTTTTAGTAACTCTAGTGTCTTTGAGCTTCTCAGTTAATATCTGTATTTTAGGCTGTTATGTAGACTATCTTGTGCATATTGCTCCCTTAAAGTGGTCAGAAAACGAGTTGTTTACGAACAGGGACAAAGCTTTAGCAGAAAACACAGCTACAGCAGATGCAATTATATTGAACTAAGTATTACACAAAGCACTTTGTATTAGTGCTCAGTAGATATGATAGGCATTGAAGACAGAAAAATCATGACCAAAGTAACTTATTTCACAATCTCCATTATGTATTCACATACAGATATATTTATACATACACATAATTCTGTGCTTACAGGCATCTGTGTACATGAATATATTCCGACTCTCTAATAGTTCTAAACAACATACAGAAATACATGATAATTCTGAACTAGTAATGTATGTGCTACTTGACAATATATAAATTAAAAATATTAAAACATTTTTGTTTTAATTTTAATTTTTAATTTTACCATTAAAAATAAACATTGTTTGCCTTTGGTTATATAAAGACATTAACTGGTGAACATACCTGCTCCAATTTTATCTGAATCTTAAAACAAGCAAAAAAACCCCCACCTAACAGTAAAATCGATAATTTTTCAACAGAACTCACAGGCTGAGATTTTCAAAGCCATGTCAAAGATTAGGATGACCAAATGCTTTAAGAATCTTTCTCCAGCGTCATCTTTTTAAGATGAGATGAGAGCTTTCTTTCGGGAAGACTGTCTTTTTGCTGAGAAAGGTCCAACTGCCTCTGCAAAAATACATTTACGTCAAAATTATGGCTAGGTACAATTTAACAGTGTAAACTTCGAGTTACTGGTGAGTCAGAAATAAGGAAGTTTTGTTCTTACTGGTTAAGGATTCTTTTTCCAATATTAAACTGCTTTTGATTTTTGTCTGATTTTGATAAATCTCTACAGACCTTTGTTGAGATGAAACTCAAAGATTGTTATATCACAGATTAATTTTCAGAATAAAATAGTTCACTTTGAATTTCATATTTTGTATCTCTTCTAAATATCAAATCTAATTTTATTTAATTCACCTCAACAGTATCTTTACTTTCTGAAAAGGCTGAATACACTTCTGGATAGTCTATAACATAAGTTGCATGTGCTTAAACTTTGCATGTGATTAAACTATGTATTCTGTAGAAATACTAGAAATATTTTCTATTGTATGAATAATATGTCATTTCCTGAGATACTTATTTCTATTTTACAAACACGTCGCATTTCAAGAAGAAGAAATTAAGGGAGAAAAACATAGCATCATATAGATTTTTATGTATTTTTAATACATATGATATACATGTATATTTTGTATATGTGCATTTACATATATATACACGTGTGTATATTTTCATATATGTGTATATATGTGTAAATACACATATATAATGATCGTATACATAACCATATATACTTATATTTTGTCTGTGTCTTGATATACATGCACATGCACTTTACTGAAATAGTTTTACCAAGAGAGAAAAAGCCATGTCAAAAAAGTGACAGAAACAGAAACTTCAAGTAGTAGTAACAAAAAATAATGAAACACATGGGGTCGCTCCAGCAGAGTGAAGAACTGAAAAAATTGCAGAAGGAACAGAAATGGAAGATGACAGAAAAGAGAGTATATCATAACAAAAGATATTAAAAGCTAAAGAATTCTCAACTCTTCCATTTTCTTGTAATGCCAGCACAAGGAGCTACTAAATAAAACCAAAGAACCAGATTTAAAATTAATGAAATAAATCTTTTTGATGTCACAAATAGCCAGGAATAATCCTTGCCTTATATATCACTTAGATCAAGTGATTGGCCAAATAAATTAAAAATAAGAAAAGATGAGGCATTTGTATGGTTAGAATAACCACAGTTATGGTATATAAACTATCAGGTAAGATTCATGTATGGGTTTAGAAACCAATATGCTATGACCAAACTCTTCTATAATAGATTATTACATTTAATAATTTTGATTTTCAAAAGTACATTGAAAGCTGTACATTTTTTTTAGAAATAAAAACACATTCAGTTACATAGTGTTCATTTTAGTGGTAAGAACACTAACATTTTAGTAGAATGACTAATAATAAATTGACTAAGTATGACCTTAAGAGTGTCTACACAAAGATGATTAAATGAGGCAAACACTGTTCAGAATAATCTCACAATAGCAGCGCAGCATAAAAGATTAAGCAACTAATCTAATCAGTTCATATTGTTGCAAGCTAAGGGATGCAAGCATTTTCCCACTTTTATTCTGAGTTTGAAAACAGGCATATGAGAAGAGATCCATCTAATTTTTAGAAGACGTATGAACTGGATATAATTATCTGGTGAAACACCTTGAGAATGCAAATTAACTTCAACACCATTGTTTCTCAGCTTCAGCTTTTACATAGGGGACTAATGACTAAATGTTATCAGGGCAATGGGATTATTATTACTCCCCATTTCTTTAAATCCATGCTTAAGGTATAACACAGCATAGATCTACTAGTAGCACTGTTAGGTTCTGTGATTTCCTTACAGTTTGCATCATCCTAAAAACTGAACCTGCATCCTGTGTGACCAAGGAGTGACACAGTCACATACACAACCCTTCAAGCTGCAGACACCCTCAAGATTTGTCCAACCGTTGTTTGCTGTTTGCACTGTGATCAAAAGATGAGCATACCGAAGCCCAATTAAAGCACACAGCAATTAACTGGAAGCCTTTAGAAATAAAACTTCAAAAATAAATCATCTGAAGTGGGAAAGAACACTGAGTGTAGCAGCTGTTACAATCTATATTATTATTAAACCCTTTAGCACTGAGAGTTTATCAAGATGGCAATGAGATACATAAGATTTACTACTTAGCTTTAATAAACATTTTAAAAGTCCAAGGGATTAAGAATGGGTCACTTTCACATCTACCAGCATGCACAGGAATTGAGGAAAATATCCCATTTCATATAATTCTTTCAAGTTACTTAAAATAGAGTACTTTGATTATTGAAAATGTCTTTTATTTTTGTTGCACTTTTTTTCAGAAATATTTGCAGATGCCATCTACTTGAATGGATTCTGTTTCCATAAACCATTTAAGAAGCTGGAGGACATGAATAGGGTTTTCTAGGACCCTGATATTTTGTGTCTGTGCATGCACGTCCATGTGTGTATGTGTGTAAGTGGTGGGAGGAGGTCAGCCAGTCTAAGCAGGAACCTGTACAATTCACTAGTTCTGGAGATGCTAAAGTTACAGCTATGTAAATGTTTCCCAGAAAGAAAAATGAACCTTTCCCTGCCTACATCATCCAACACTAAAGCCTTATTCTTTTTCCTCACCCCCATCTTCCTAGAAGGTGAGAAATATTCCTTACCCCTACAGCAGTAAATAACTGTCACAAAGTGACAAACACAACTATTGCTCTCCCCCATCATTCCTAAATATTTTATTTCAGGTTAAAAAAAGTAAAGAAAAAAATACGTTACAGGTTAAAAAAAGTAAAGAAAAAAATACGTTACAAAGATTTTTAATATTCCTACACTAGGTACACTATTATGTTGTAGGGCCCTCCTTCCTTCCTTTTCCTTTGCTAGCTTGCACCATAATATTCTTCCCCCAATATTTAGATACTAACAGAATCACACTTGATACCTGCTTTTTATCCCATGCTCCTTTTTACTGAGGAAAAACAACCATCAATAATGTAGACCAAACAGCTAAAAAAATTTTCATAAACTTAGGCTATTAATGTGAAACATTTTCAAGCCTTCCCATGAACATTTGCCATTCATAAAAATATATATATAAATAGAAGTTTGATTCACACCAAAGCCTGAAGAATTATTTTTTTTTATTTACACAAATATCCATCTTTGAATCCTAAATTAAATAATTTAATATTTTTTTAATATGAAATACTCTCAACAGAGTCTTGACAAAGAAAACCAGACAGTGGCAGTTAAAAAACAAAACCAAACCAAAAATCATTCAATGCAGGTACTCAGTTACATATCCATATTTAAAGTTTGCCCAAGCGATTCTGTCTTCAGAAGGAATCACTGCTTCGTAATTTGACTTTCTGTGGCTGCAAAGGGAACATTTCTTCTCGTAACATCTCTAAACACAGCAGGTCTATATAACATCAGTGGACCATGATTTTTAGTTTGATTAAACTTTTAAGGCCATACTGCGTGGAGCTCACTAATGATAAGACTTACCAAATGTGTAAGCATGTAAAATGAAAGCAATGTGATTCGTTTGGAGGCAAATCAGCTTTCAAATGTAAAACGATGAAAGAACAGTTTTACTCCTTGAGAAGATCATATTTGCTTTTATTTAATGTACATATACATCCTTAAATCAATTGCTAAAATGCTCAAAAATATATAATTATGTTGTTCAGTGTTAAACAATTATTGCCAGTTTCAAGGCTTTGCTACTATAACATGCCTAAGGCAAATACTCTGCATTCATGAATATTGGAAAGAGTAAGTTATAAATCTATAATCTGAACATAAACATCTTTCAAGCTGCCTGTAGTCTAAGGGGTTTTACTAGTAGTAACATATATTTCATTTGGAGACTACTGATTTTATTTGCCTCCCTCCAATTTCATAGTTTGTACAGTATTTCTACCTATAATCATCCATCCGCCCAATACTTTAGAAATTAATAAAGGCTACTAAGGAATGGAGAATGACAAGGACACTGTGTGTCCAGTGTTGTTCACCCTCAGTGATGTAACTGCAATGGAGATTTTGTCTTGCCCTTCAAAACTGCACATGGTACAAACCATGCTTTTGGCTGTATCCAGGAACAAATTACCAGGAGAAGAATGGATGTTTCTATACCATTAGAGAAATTTAAGTTTGTCAAACAGAGGTAATATTAGGTAAATTTATCCATTCAAATGCCATCCCAAGCACAAATAACAAATCCTAGAACTCTAGTTTAGAGATGGCTGCATTATACTCTTCCACAGGAAGACAGCACTAATCTTTTCTCATGTAAATTAGCTCGTACAGCTACTCCCTCTTAGCGCCAGTCTTCAGGATATCCTGTATGGACCATCCATCTTGCTTACAGCTTAGGGTTGAAACCAAGCATTTTTTCTTTTGTCCTTCTTGAAGAACTAATAATCAGTATCAACAGTTGACGGAAAAGGAAGAAGAGAAGAAAGGCTGTAAGAAAGGAGGGAACAAACAAACCAGATAGCACTAACCACTTAACCTTTCCTTTTTTCTATCAGTGGATATCTTTTTCCCCAGTGACAAAGCAGCCCAGGAAAGGAAGCTGACAGCAACAGGAGGGAATCCACAATGCTTCTGACTGGGAGCCAATATCAAGACAGCATGCCTCATGTGCTTTAGGCTGGTAAACAATGCAGTTAGATAGCAATTCAATCTTTTTCTTATGCTTCTCTCCAAATGATGAAGCCAAGAACAGAGAGATTCTCCTGAAGTATTCTTCTGCTCCAAAAATCACTCAATTCATGGGAAACTTAAAAAGCCAAGTCCATGTCCTGTCTCAGCCTGAACGTAAAGAAATGCGTGCAGGAATTTTCCATTAATATAGTGAATAATGTTGTTAATACTTTGGTAAACAGAGCCAATTACAAAGCAAATAGCTGTGTGCTGTCATCTATGTGATCTTCAGGGGACCTAGGAACTGCTTTATATTTCCCAGTTTCTCAGTATATTATTCGTGAGGTACTTCCTTCCAACTAGTCCTGAATGGAATTCTTTAAACATGAAGGACAGTTATGCCCAAAAGACTCATCTCTGGTAAGCCAAGGATCAGACACAGTACAAAACATTTAAGGATTTATGGGAACTTCAATGATTTATAATAATTTCATAGTTATATTTTATACTGCACACATGAAAACCCTCCCTGAACTTGGACAAGGTCAAGAGTTTAACCCAACCAATGACTGTGATACAGTGGTGGATAAAAATATCTAGTGTAAAACAAACAAGCAAGCAAACAAACCCAAAAGCCCAACCTGGAGCTGAGTTTGCTATACCACATACATCATATGATGCAAATCTACTGTCTTGAGGAATTTGCAGATTGAATGGTTGCTATAGCCAGTAAGCCAAAGTACAATTTGAAATAAAAATATCTAACTCATTGAGAGCAGGAATGGATTCATCACCTTTGCTACTTTATGCATACCATGACCTGAGTTAATGTCGTGGTTTAACCCCAGCCAGCAACTAAGCACCACGCAGCCGCTCGCTCACTCCCCACCGGTGGGATGGGGGAGAGAATCAGAAGGGGAAAAGGGAGAAAACTCGTGAGTTGAGATAAGAACGGTTTAATAATTGAAGTAAAATAAATTAGAACAGTTAAATAGGCAAAGCAAAAACCGTGCACGCAAACAAAGCAAAGCAAGGAATTCATTCACTACTTCCCATGGGCAGGCAGGTGTTCAGCCATCTCCAGGAAAGCTGGGCTCCATCACACATTGACAGTTACTTGGGAAGACAAATGCCATCACACCCAATGTTCCCCGCCCCCCCCCTTCCTTCTTCTTCCCCCAGCTTATATACTGAGCATGACGTCACATGGTATGGCATAGCCCTTTGGCCAGTCTGGGTCAGCACCCCCCGGCTGTGCCCCTTCCCAGCTTCTTGTGCACCCGGCAGAGCAGGGGAAGCTGAAAACTCCTTGACCCGTGTGAGCGCCACTTAGCACCTATTTAGCAACAGCTTAGCACTACTTAGCAAGAACCAAAGCGTCAAGTGTATCATCGACATTGTTCTCATCCTAAACCCAAAACACAGCCCCATACCGGCTACCAAGACGAAAATTAACTCTATCCCAGCGGAAACCAGGACAGTGAATTAGGTTGCATTTCAGATTCAAAGCAAGAATAAACCACAAATACAAATGAAAGAAAATCAAAAGCACATAGTAGTTCTCTTCTGTAAAGAGAGTAGTTTTCCTCTGTGTGTTAAATCTGCTCTGCCACATGTAATTTCAGCTGCCTGTCTAGGCCACATGTGAATAAATACCTTAAGTTGCAATATACGCTAGCTACATATTTCACCCAGTATGTGAAAAGGAAAATAAAACAGGACTAGAATAATTTTCCAATTCTACTTCTTCCATTTACAGATTGTTTTCAAGTGAACGGTAAGTACTTTGAAACTAGTATATTTGGATCCTTATGATCTTTACGAATTTCTTACACATCTACCATTCTCACTATAATGAGCAGGAGCCAACTGTATGCCTAGAAGGTCAAGATTTATTTATCGAATGGTGTAATACAAAGAAATTCTCGGGCTTCAGAATTCAGAGAAAAATCCCAGTTTTGAAAACCTGATTTTGACAATTAGTGCTAATGAGGTCCAAGTATATTTAAAAAAAAAAAAAAAAGAATGCACAGGGGTGAACAGAAATCTGATTTTTAAAGATCTGAACAATTCAGTTAAGAGTTTTGTCTTGGACTCCTCACAACAGAATGTGTTGGTCCTCTGGAATAAATTACATGTGGCCCACTCCTGTTTGTGGATCTGCAGAACTCCAAAAGTTCCCAGAGGGAATGTGTGCTTACAGGCTACAGCAGGAAGTGGTAGAAAATGGGGGATGAGTTAGTAATAATTTGTCACTCAAGTTGAACAGAAGGCAAGCATGGAAGAAAGCAAGAATGAATATGTGTTCTTGGAGCTTAAAGAAGTTAAAAAAGAAAAAGTATGTGGCAGAAAACAGAGAAGCTAAGCACACATGAGAGAGAAAGAACTCAGAAGTCTGTTAAGTAGCATTTTTTTATGAAACTGAAGGTTTCAGAAATGAAGAACTATTTAGGATTTAGTTCTTACTAATCTAGTATTGGACAAGAACTAATTTCACTAAATGTTAATAGAGATCCTCAATAACAAAGATGAGGGGGTGGAAGGGAAGAGTAATTCTTGATTTCTACATCTATTTTTTTATGAGTAAAACCTTTCATTAGAATGGCAGCCTAGCACAAGAATGATAAAGATGCATTCTTTGTGTATTATAGGGTCAAAATCTGTAAATCTAGTGGTTGGTTGGTTGGTTGGTTGTTGGTTTTTTTTGTTGTTTTTTTTTTTTTTCTGGATGGCATACACACTTTTAGCAAATGCTATTCTATACTTCTTTTATCAGGCTCATTTTAAGCTAAGAAAAGTCTGTCCTAGTATATACTTTCAGGTTTAACCTTTTTTTTTTTAACTCCTTGCCAACCTATAGTGTTTTTCTTCTATGGATTCAGACAGTGTCATACATTGGTTAGAGACCACAATATAACGTCAATAAAAAAACTGAGAAAACAGAAAACAATAGAGAAATAACGCAATTTCTCAAAGCAAAAAGACAAAATAACCACAAATGTTATGTCTAGTATTCTATAAAGGAAGTAATATTTTTGAAGCCTGATTTCAGTTTTGCTGGAGCACTGATTCCATGATGAATTCTTACAATTAAAAGTTTGTATTAGGTCAAATTAAATGCGCAACGTTCTACCTAAGCACAACAGGGTATCTTTCAAAACTGGCCTCCATAAGTTAACACAAAGAGTTGTAGCCTTCTATTTAAAGACAAATGCACATGACGAACTGGTAGAACAAGCATTGAAAACAAAGTTGTAATTCCAAAAATATATCTAATATACCTAAAAGGCTGTTTTTCCTCATCAGAATTTTCTGTTTAGTCAAGCTTATTTCTTGACCAATACTTCTAGCTCATTCTCTCTTCTAATTACTGTTTCAATAGCTCCCAACATACTTTCTCAATACCTTATTAAATAAATGTTTATGGAATTTACAGTGCAGTGATCCAAGAGTTACATTCTACATACCGCATGTCTCCACAAAAAAAAGTCTGAAAGCTTAGGCTAACAAGAACATCTGTTCATTTAACTTGATATTGTCCAGATGACTGGAAGTTAGCAAATGTGACACCCCTCTACAAGAAGAGTCGGAAGGAGGATCCGGGGAACTACAGGCCTGTCAGCCTGACCTCAGTGCCGGGAAAGGTCATGGAGCAGGTCATCTGGAGTGCCATCACGCGGCACCTGTGGGACAACCAGGGGATCAGGCCCAGCCAGCATGGATTCATGAAGGGCAGGTCCTGCTGACCAACCTGATCTCCTTCTATGACAAGGTGACGCACTTAGTGGATGAGGGGAAGGCTGTGGATGTTGTCTACCTGGACTTTAGCAAGGCCTTTCGCACTGTCTCCCACAGCATTGTCCTGGAGAAGCTGGCTGCTCATGGCTTGGATAAATGCAGTCTCCACTGGGTAAAAAACTTGCTGAATGGCCACGCCCAGAGAGTGTTAGCGAATGGAGTCAAATCCAGTTGGCGACCAGTCACAAGTGGTGTTCCCCAGGGCTCAGTGTTGGGTCCAGTCCTTTTCAATATCTTCACTGATGATCTCGATGAAGGGATTGAGTGCACCCTCAGTAAGTTTGCAGATGACACCAAGTTGGGTGGAAGTGTCGATCTGCTGGAGGGTAGGAAGGCCCTACAGAGGGATCTGGACAGGCTGGATCCATGGGCCAGGGCCAATTGTATGAGATTCAACAAGGCTAAGTGCCGGGTCCTGCACTTGGGTCACAACCACCCCATGCAACGCTACAGGCTTGGGGAAGAGTGGCTGGAAAGCTGTTTGCCAGAAAAGGACCTGGGGGTGTTGGTCAACAGCTGGCTGAATATGAGCTGGCAATGTGCCCAGGTGGCCAAGAAGGCCAATGGCATCCTGGCTTGTATCAGGAATAGTGTGGCCAGCAGGACCAGGGAGGTGATGGTGCCCCTGTATTTGGCACTTGTGAGGTTGCACCTCGAGTACTGTGTTCAGTTTTGGGCCCCTCACTACAAGAAAGACATTGAGATGCTGGAGTGTGTCCAAAGAAGGGCAACAAAGCTGGTGAAGGGTCTGGAGCACGTCTTATGAGGAGCAGCTGAGGGAGCTGGGGTTGTTTAGTTTGGAGAAGAGGAGGCTGAGGGGAGGCCTTATCGCTTCCTACAACTACCTGAAAGGAGGTTGTAGTGAGGTGGGGGTCATTCTCTTCTCCCTAGTAACAAGTGATAAGACAAGAGGAAATGGCCTCAAGTTGTGCCAGGGGAGATTTAGATTAGATATTAGGAAAAATTTCTTCACAGAGAGAGTGGTTAGGGACTGGAACAGACTGCTCAGGGAAGTGGTACAATCACAGTCCCTGGAAGTATTCAAAAAACGTGTGGATGTGGTGCTTAGGGACATGGTTTAGTGGTGGACCAGGCACTTAGGTTAACAGGTTAGGCTCGATCTCAGATGTCCTTTCCAACCTTAACGATTCTATAATTCTATGACTTCTGCAGTTGTCCACTGTTAACTGTTCTGACAGTCTTCCTTCCATTGTTTTTAACACAACCCGCTTATTTTCTGACCTTGCTGGAATCTATATACATACTGTCCCACACGCAAGTGAACCACTGGAGAGAAAAATTAAGTATTTCCTCATTCTTCCCAAAACAGAAGCAAAAGCAGGGAGAAAACTAAATATGACCTTCTTTGAGACCACATCTGCTGATATGCAGTTGCTTACTCTCTCATGCACAACTATTTTCAGAGGCTGTGTTGAATCTCACATTCATCATAACAGCCAAATTCCCTCCTCAGTAAGTCTTTTGCAATTCCTGGTACAGCGGCTAAGAGTTACACTTGCATATCTGGGGGAAAACTTAGGACAGAACAAGGGTCCAACCTATAGTAAATTATTTTTTATTTTTATTTGCTCTCCTGCTCATATGCTGTAAGTAGACACTGAGGATCAAGAGACAATGCAAAATTCATAACATTTTGATGTGAAATCAAGGGCCAGGGAAATGTAAGAAAAAGAAGAAGCAGACATGTGATGAGAAGTTCAATTTAAACTGAGAAATAACACAACACATTCACGAGGCAGTCCAGAATGCCATAGCTTTAATATCAGCATGGAGTATGTATTCAGAGAAGGCAGGGCATTATGAAAAATTAAATTAATAGGTGTGACATTAAAGAACTGGTTTAGCAAAGTTCAAAGAGAAAGCTAGGTGATTTCAATAGGGTTTGAAAAATAAGTCTTAGGAAGTAGATGAAATGAGTGAATCTATTTTATAGATAAGTACAGTTAATTGGTGGATGTTTTCAAAGGATTTGCTATTGCTGAATCTTTCAGATGTAGAGGGGTCACAAGAGGGAGAAAATAAAGTTCTGAGAACATGCTAGGATGTAGGCAACCAGGGTGGTACGGCTTGAAAAAGAGACTAATATTTAGAAACCTGTGAAAAATATAAAGAAGTGACTTAATGACAATGTAATCAGATTGGAACATTAAGAGAATAAAAATTGTGTGGGGTAATATCTGCTTTCAGAAAGGAGCCAAATGCTTATTAGAGACAAATAAATAAAAACTCCTGCTGAAGCGTTGCATTCTCAAATAAAGGAGTTTGAATTTCCTTGAGAATGGAATTAAAAGCTGGCAACATCAGTTACTATAATTATTGCTTATTACCTGTATTACAATAATGCCAGAGGCCCCAATTAAAGTTCGTCCCCCATTATGCCAAATACTTATAAGTACATGATAAAAATCACAATCCAAAGACTACCGAAGGAAGTAGATAAACAGGGGAAGAATTGTAATCTCTCTTGTACGTTTAGGGAATGAAGAGACAGAGGTTAATGGCTTACTCCATGTTGAAAAGTGGGATTTACACCCCTAAATTACTGAAGTGCTTAAGAAAATTTTACATGGGATTGCAAATGAGGGAACAACACAATACAGGGGGAAAATGATTCACTGTGATTTATTTCCCAGCTGTTGAGATTGAATTAATACAGTGGCTGGATTTTTCTCTTTCACTTCAGAAAGCAAGATTACTAAGTATTTCCCTGCTGATCGTGAACTGGCTCACAGGAGGAAGAAGGGGTCAGGTTTAAAATACCCCTGTGTATAGGGGATTAAAATCAGGATATTACCCTTGTGTTTGACAAGCATTGTAGGTGCACAAGAGCCAAGTTTGCAACATAACTTTCAGGGAGTGTCCAAAATTCGAGAAAAACTGTCATTTAATAGCCAAGTACGTGTAGCTATACAAAGAGGCCTTTATGAAAGCCAACTCAGATAAATTTCAGAAGCAAGAGAATGAAATTAGTCTTTGCTTACTCCCTATTACAACAGATCATTATGCAGTGTAACAAGTAATGTAGAAGAGCTCCATCAAGCCAGATAGTAAATAGAAATTATCTAGAAATTACCCACAAATACTGCTATTACTTGGAGGCAGTCGTCGAAACACATATTTTTGAGGAAGTATCCCCTAGTTCCTAAAAAGGGAGATTTCTTTAGAAGTAGGAAGTATGAAAAGTTAATTTAGGAGAAAAATAAAATGTATGTTTTCTAAAGCAACTAATTTTAATTTCATTTTGGAAGTGTCTAACTTTTTTAAAATTCCTATGCTCTTCGTTAAGCAAAAACACATTGATAACTAGAAGCCTAAAATGTCTTTTAAAGGAGGACAGAGCTCCTAACACATGGACTGCTGAAGGTGATTGGGCACTAACTTTTCAATGTACTATATCTCCTAATTTGATCAGGGACACTTAGATCCTAAATATTAAGTCCTGTCTGGACTTCTAACAAGCCAAGCCAAAAATCTCAGTTCCTCAAAAGTAACTATATGTAGTGATGATGGGCCAAATATTTTTTTTTCCTTTCAGACCTGTGACGGAAGTTTGTGAATCAGAGCTGGATGCCTCAGTACAATGTAAAATGAACAGAAATATGGGTGCCCAGGGGTAGGATTCACAGTAATCAGCTTCCTAAACATGGAAATGCATAGGCCAGCCAACAAAAAAATTCGTAGATAGAGATGATCTGCAATGTTGCCTCCCTCTTTTAAGTACCTAAGTACAGCCCAAATTATGCGCTTATGTGAAAGTGGGATTCACAGCCTGGAATCCCATCTGCACTTAAACTCCCTTGATTATGGAAAATTGGTTCACTCTTTTCACTTAAAACCTGTCTGTCAAAGGAGCAGGAGGAGAAAGGAATGTTAAAATAGGCTAGAGATTACAGCAGTTTCTAAGGAAACCAAAGTCAATGCCCTCCTCATGGAAAATGAGCTGAAATTCATACCTCTCACCTCCCACAGGAATGCCCCTTGCACTACTCACCTAGGGCTAGGGCTAGGCCTAGGGCTAAGACACACATCAAATATAGCAAGTACAAAGCAGATGCTGTATGGTAACTGTCCAGGTACATACTCTCGAATCCCATTATAAAATCCGTTGAGGCTATAATACTATCGTTTTGAGGTAATGATTTGAGAAAAAGCTATATCTGCTACTGTTGTAACACTCAAATTTCAAACGAAAACAAAGATTAAGGAAAGGTTAACACCACACAGAAATGGATCAAACAGTGGGGAAAAAAATAGGAATGCTGCACACCCCCAATAAAATCACTTCAGTAGCACGGGAGCTGTAACTGAAATGTTACTCTTAGAAGACCATGCAGATTAAAAATGAAAAAAAAAAACCAACTTAGAAGAAAAAATAAAAAAAAAAAGAAATTGAAGCATAACAAATAAGAACAGGACATTTTTGCCAGAAACAAAAGTGCTCAAAGCACTGGGACAACAGATAGTTGTGACCCTCTTTTAGAAGAAGAATGTATGCTGATAGAGTTATTTACTGTTAAATTAGTAACTGAGAAACTGAAGCTGGAACAAAGCTGAAAAACCTTACATTCTACTGTAGACGTAATAAAAATTCCTTTATCAAAAACTAAATTGCATATTTAATATGGAAAACCAGTTTTAAAAATAGTTAAAATGAACAGGTCCAGTTTTGAAGAAATGCTTCTGTTAAAATTGCACATACCCTGTGTAGGGTTGTGATCAAAACATTAATTTCTAGAGCAGCAGCAGAAGAAATACACATGGTGAAGTTAAACGAAGCAGAACAAGAACAGATATTCCAAGATGCCGGGCATACAAAGAAATATGAAGCTGAGAGAGGGACCATGAGGATGTGTGAAGTACCAAAAGCTAGGAGAGAAATAAAATAAAGCACAGTATGAAAGCAGTACAGAATATGGAAAAAAAATTTGGCAACAAGAACCTTAAAAGTTAAGCATGATGATAACTAACAGGCCTCTTTGGGTTGCTGGTAAATGTCATACCCCTACAAGCATCATTAACTATGCATTAATAATTGCTGGTCCCAAAAAGCAGACAAATGCTAACCCACTTACACCAAAACAAATACATGAAAAATGAAGTGTTTCAGCCTCAATGAAACTTAGAGCAGATGATTTGCAGCGGCTTGAGGGAAGAGATGGGGACAGGAGCCTGAAGAAGGTGCTCAGTCTCCGTGCATTCACCCAGAATGATAGTTGCACATCTGTAAGTGATTGCAGTAAGTGCCAGTTTTGTTCCCAAGCGTGGAGTGTTTGTGTGTTAAACCCGGAACCCAATAACTGAAACAGAATTTACTGCAAGACGATGAGTGTGAAATGCCACAACATTGCTTAGATATAAGTGGTGTTGCTACTTATGCAGCAGTCACTAAGTTTAGACTAGGACCTACTGAAATTCACTGGACTTTTCCTCACTTTTATATGCCTTTTATCCTATTTTCTGCTGTATGTCAGCCCCAGGTCGATTCTGTTCTTGCCTCTAAAATTTTCTTACATTCCTTGAAAAGCAAACTACTTCCTTAGAAAGCCAACTTACTGGTACATGTCTCTTTAATGACTAGGTTCTTAGATACGAAACTAGCAGGGACTGCAAATAACACCTGCCAGTCATTGAGCGATAAGATGCTGCACATAAAGCAAAGGAAAGTTCAATGGGAATATGTTCTGAGAGTCAGGAAATACATTTTTTAGCAAGAGAGAAGCATCATTTTCTATTCTCCTAGTATTTGGTGCCAGATCTGGCATTTGCTTCAAATGTGTTGAAATATGACAAACTGCCTTATGGAAACAGCCACACATACAAGACCTTCAGTAATTACAACACACGACGCGTGCCTAGAAATTTCTGATTAATAGTCACATTAGTGTGTTACATTTTGTTTTCAAAGCTAATTTGCCAGCATTGTAACAGCACTTACTGTACATTGTTGAATGCTGATTACTGAGTTAATCCATATCACAGTAACCTGACATCTGAAACGCCCTGACAATGGCTGCACCAATACCCATTAACTAGCTTGCATGTGCAGTTTTCTACAGTAACCAGGAAGACACAATTCAAGGTCATTACTATTACAGTTACTGAAACCACAGAGAAGAAGTAAAAAATAATGTTTCAAAAGCAATGGAGAATGGAATGAAATGGAATTACTTCAATGTAAGCAAAGGTTTTACTTCACTCTGAAAGTACATGAAGGTAGTTCATATTGTTAAATATTGTACTTAGCTTAATATATAAGTAAATTTCACTCTTATTATTGACTGTGGGTGTCTCAGTTACTGAGTATATTTAGTTTGGCATTTTTAACCTTAAGGAAGCGTAGAGGTGGTAGCTGATACTTCTACCAGAGAAGAAAGTAGGTGTACAGGTTCTGCATGAGTGTATTTGCCCATACAAACATAGGAAAGTATAAGCTAGCTCCATCTCTACTCTCAGTGTGGTGGACATGAGGCATATTCAGACTGTGCCAAGCAGTATTAGGTACCCTACCAGTTTGTGTGCTGGCTGTTTGAAATGTTGTTTCTAAGTGGTCTACAGCCCTCTTTGCTTCTAGCAGCAGAGGTATACCCCTGGGGACACCAAGAGCCTTTGTCACCTGACCTGAAATGAAAGGTTATTTTCTGGTTTGCTTAGAAATAAAGAATCAGTAATCTAAATGTTATACACTGTTGTTTACAGCAAGAAACTACAAGAAACTACTCATTAAATATTTTTCACTGAAAACAGGCCGATCTCTCTAGTTGTTTGCTCCCTTGTCTCTGTCCTCGCTTATTTTACATGCTCTAAATTTCATAACATCATAGAATCATAGAATGGTTTGGGTTGGAAGGGACCTTAAAG
Organism: Nipponia nippon; assembly: GCF_047370975.1. NCBI lineage: Eukaryota > Metazoa > Chordata > Aves > Pelecaniformes > Threskiornithidae > Nipponia > Nipponia nippon. The sequence goes on along the minus strand of NW_028262290.1, from coordinate 89,060,214 downwards.
ATCATCTAGTTCCAACCCCCCTGCCATGGGCAGGGACACTTTCCACAAGACCAGGTTGTTCAAAGCCCCATCCAACCTGGCCTTGAACACCTCCAAGGATGGGGCATCCATGACTTCTCTGCGCAACCTGTTCCTGTGCCTCACCACCCTCATAGTGAAGAATTTCTTCCTTATATCTAATCAAAATTATATAATCTAATTATATCTAATAATTATAATCTAATTATATCTAATTATATAGATATAATAGATATCTTTATATATTGTCTTATCACTAAGTGCCCTTGTAAAAAGTCCCTCTCCAGCTTTCTTGTAGGCCCCCTTCAGGTACTGGAAGGCTGCTGTAAGGTCTCCCCAGAGCCTTCTCTTCTCCAGGCTGAACAACCCCAACTCTCTCAACCTGTCCTCATAGGAGAGGTGCTCCAGCCTTCTGATCATCTTTGTGGCCTTCCTCTGGACTGATTCCAACAGGTCCATGTTCTTCTTCTGTTGGGGGCCCCAGAGCTGAATGCAGTACTCCAGGTGGGGTCTCATGAGAGCGGAGTAGAGGGGGAGAATCACCTCCCTTGACCTGCTGGTCGTGCTTCTTTTGATGCAACCCAGGGTATGGTTGGCTTTCTGGGCTGCAAACACACATTGCTGGGTTGTGTTGAGCTTTTCATCAACCAACACCCCCAAGTCCTGCTCTGCAGGGCTGCTCTCAATCCATTCTCCACCCAGCCTGTATTTGTGCTTGAGATTCCCCCAAACCATGTGCAGGACCTTGCACTTGGCCTTCTTGAACTTCATGAGGTTCGCATGGGCCCACCTCTCAAGCCTGTCCCTGTGGATGGCATCCCTCCCCTCAGGTGTGTCAACTGCACCACTCAGCTTGGTGTTGTCAACAAACTTGCTGAGGGTGCACTCAATCCTGCTGTCTATGTCACTGACAAACAGTGCCAGTCCCAATACCAGCCCCTGAGGAACACCACTCGTCACTGATCTCCACTTGGATATCGAGCTGTTGACCACAACTCTTTGAGTACAACCATCCAGCCAATTCCTTATCCATTGAGTCGTCCATCCATCAAACCCATGTCTCTCCAATTTAGAGATAAGGATGTCGTGTGGGACAGTGTCAAACACTTTGCACAAGTTCGGGTAGATGACATCAGTTACTCTCCCCTTATCCACCAACACTGTAACCCCATCATAGAAGGCCACCAGATTTGTCAGGCATGATTTGCCCTTAGAGAAGCCATGTTGGCTGTCCCCAATCACCTCCTTATTTTCCATGTGCCTTAGTGTAGTTTCCAGAAGGATCTGCTCCATGATCTTGCCAGGCAGAGAAGTGAGACTGACGGGCCTGTAGTTCCCCAGGTCTTCCTTTTTTCCGTTTCTAAAAATGGGGGTTATGTTTCCCCTTTTCCAGTCAGCGGGAACTTCATTGGACTGCCATGACTTCTCGAATATGATGGATAGTGACTTAGCAATGTCATCCACAAGTTCCCTCAGTACCCACAGATGCATCTCATCAGGTCCCATGGACTTGTGCACCTTCAGGTTCCTTAGATGGTCTTGAACCTGATCTTCTCTTACAGTGGGCAGTTCTTCATTCTCCCAGTCCCTGCCTTTGCCTTCTGCAACTTGGGCGCTGTGGCTTGAGCACTTGCCAATGAAGACTGAAGCAAAAAAGTCATTGAGTACCTCAGCCTTCTCCATATCCCAGGTAACCAGGTCTCCCCTTTCCTTCTGGAGAGGGCCCACATTTTCCCTAGTCTTCCTTTTATCACCAGTGTAGCTATAGAAGCTTTTCTTGTTGCTCTTGATGTCCCTGGCCAGATTCAATTCTATCAGGGCTTTAGCTTTCCTAACCTGATCCCTGGCTCCTCAGACAATTTCCCTGTATTCCTCCCAGGCTGTCTGTCCTTGCTTCCACCCTCTGTAGGCTTCCTTTTTGTGTTTGAGTTTGCCCAGGAGCTCCTTGTTCATCCATGCAGGCCTCCTGGCGTTTTTGCCTGACTTCCTTTTCGTTGGGATGCATCGCTCTAGAGCTTGGAGGAGGTGATCCCTGAATATTAACCAGCTTTCTTGGGCCCCTCTTCCTTCCAGGGCTTTATCCCATGGTACTCTACTGAGCAGACCCCTGAAGAGGCCAAAGCCTGCTCTCTGGAAGCCAGGGTAGCGAGCTTGCTGTGCGCCCTCCTTGGTGCCCTAAGGATCTTGAACTCCACCATTTCATGGTCACTGCAGCCAAGGCTGCCCTTGAGCTTCACATTCAAATTTATTTAATATCAATAGATAAATCATTAAACCAGAACAAAGATCTTATATTTGAATATGTATATTTATAAGCTTCTTGCAGAGATGTTAATGCTATAATACTTGGAATATGGATGCTATTCAGTTTCAGGGCATTTTGAAGTTTTTTCTCATCTTCACCAATTTAATTTCATTTACAATTAATGTAATTTCTGTGAAATATTTAGATAACAAAATAATTGTTTTGCCCTTTTTAGATCTTATTATGAAATAACATTGCTGAAGAACAAATAGATGGGTCTGCTAAAAGATCCAAATAAAGCAGCAAATCAGACACTGAATCTGCAAGTTTAAAGTCACCATTTGTTATAAAAGCTAGTGTAACTGATGAAGCTTCTAAGATCACAATAATAAATACACATTAAGAAACTCCATCTGTTTCAAAATGTTATATAGTACTGTGTAGTACAAAAACCTAATTAAATAACTACCAGAAAAAAGTGAGAGTTTGTAAAAAAAAAAAAAAAAATTAAAAAGTGCATAATCCTTGGAAAAAAATAAGACATTACACAAAAGTATTTAGTTTCCAGCAGGAAACCCAAAAAATAGTTAATAATTTGCAGTAAAAGCTGACTAAGATCTTACCATCAAAACTCTCTTTTGTGAATTGTTAATCATTCTTAGCAAAAACTTTTTCAAGAATATTTAATTTTTAACAAAACACCTATCAAGAAAAATTTTGCAATTTCTCAACGGAGTTTTTCCACAAAAATTTCAGCAATTAAGAACCTTGAATTGCCTGTCAAGCTCAACTGGATTATTTGGGACCTAGTGCGCATGGAACCTAAAAGGTATTTCCAGCTCCCTCTACCACTCACAGGTAAATGTTTTGAAACTAGAATAGTTATTTTGAGTAGAGCTCTTTTTTCTGATAAAACATTTTTAAGGATTTCTCCAAGCAAGGAGGACAAGAAAAAATTAAAATCTCAAAGAGTTTTGATTGATGTGCAAACCAGCTTTTATCCAATACTAATTGCAACAAAAAAAATTTCATTTGGCTTCTTGAATTCTTTTTCTTTTCTCCCAGATAGTTAACAGTTACATCTGTTCTGTTGAACAGAAACCTACTTAATTACTTTTTTATCTCATTTCCATTAGATGGAATTAGAAAAAAACCCAAACCAAAACATCCCTTACATTGCCCAGTTTTTACCTGATGCAGCATTTTCTGGATAAAACATTTTTAACAAAAAAAGTTACAAAAATGTCTGGAGTGCTGCGTGTTGAATGATAATACTACCGCCCCCTCGACTCTTCCAACTTTTCATCCTGTGAAATTATTTTACCTGCATTGCACATTATTATCAGTCCTAGAGAACAGAGCTTTGCTTTGCAAAGAGAAATAACCAAAGGTACTGTATTTTCTCACACAGCTGAAAAATCAGCATTCTGAGAGTACACACCAGACCTTACATGCTGCTTCTATAGCACACACATTCTCTTTCTGTGCCTTTTTTTCTTCCCTAGTGTTTGATAGATAAGGGGTCCTGCAAAATTTATGGCTTAGTCTGCCTCTGAAAGCTGTTGCAGTGGTACCTTACAGATTTATGTCCTGGAAGATCTGCATAGCAGCCTCCCATCCCGCTTTGAGAGGACAAAGTCTAGTAAGTTTTCTGCAGCTTCTCTGACCTTCTCTGTCCATTCCTTCTGTGCAAACAATTCATCTTCTTCGGTGCAGTCTGCAAGCAGAGCTCTATTGAGCCAGTTGACTGGTGTCAGGGATTTCCCTAGCTGGCTACCCCTTTGCTCTTTCCTTCGTGCTGTCACAGCAGAGAAATGGCTATGTGGCAGGCTAAAGCTGATATTTTGTGATGAAGGGTACAAATTGAGTGGGAAAGAAAAAAAGATAAGTGTGTTTGTGTGTAGAGTTTGGAGACGGGAAAACCCTGACTGTAACATATAAAAGGCCAATATAAGTTCTCATTTTTCTGTTGTGCAAATTAAATGTTTTGCTATACCCAAAATCTTACTATGGCAATGGATTATTGCAAGCTTTGAAATAATTTTATATCTTTGTGGGTCTTGCCAGGTTTTAAAAGGATTATAAAACTGTTTTTTCAACAAAACTAGATTACCTTGTTTGCATAGCATGGTATTATAGCTGTTGGTGAAATATGCTGCACATAACAAAGACAGAAAATCTTTAGAGAAAGTATTTTAGTTACATCAGATATAAAAGGTGATTGAATCTGGGACCAAATCAGCTCTCAGCTTAAAGAGCAATAGGCTGAAAGGGTCATGCCACTACAATTAGGGCTCTATTTTAATAAACTGGAAAGATTAGATATGTTTAAGGTATATATGGTCACTTTTTTGCATGTATGACAAATTATGGAAAACTTTGAATGATTTGCACATTGTTTAAAAGAAAAAAACAACCAACACCATTTCTCCAAAAAGAGATGTCATACAAGGTGTTTAATGTAAAGAACTAATTAATCACCAGTAACAGCAACACAAAATCTGTAAGTCCTTAGGATTACTAATGGTTAAATGTTCCAAAGAGTTTTATAGGTCAAGGAGACAGATCCTTCCTATAACATTGTATTGCTTTCTGAAATTAAATAAATCTACAATACAACTACAAAACTGCAGGTCTGAAGTTTGACAGTATTATCAGTGAAAAACCTGCTCAGATATTCCTAACAACCCTCTTCTCTCTAGACCTTCTATACTGTTCCTCATATCTCCCTCCTATATCTTTTTCTAATATTAAAATTAATGTGCATATACACGTTATTGATATGTATATTAATAGGCATATACCTACCATCCAAATTTAAACTGAGAGTAAATATTATCTAATAATATTAGGCACTGACTTCTAATGATTCAGACCAGATCAGAACACAGCTGTAATACTGCAGGTGTATGTTGTATGTGCTATTGTGTTGACTCAGTATGCTGGAGCTGTATCACATTTCAGCTCTCCTGTATGTGGGATGACAAATATAGGTGGCAAGAAGTGCAGGAGCTGAAGAGGGTCAGGATGGCAGAGCCACAGTCAGCAGCATGGATCAAAAGGACGGTGTCATACAGTAACAGAATGGTAGCAGTCAGATGCAATAGCCCATCAGTCAGCATCAGACAGGATGAAGCATCACTATAGCAAGGTCCCACACAGTACAAGAGAGGAAAAACTAGCTGTCAACACTTGCTAAGTTCAGGAACCATGTGCTAATTAAAATGACTAAAGAATGAATCACTATCCATTAAATCCTCCTGGTGGTGCTTAAGATTGGAAAAGCAAAACAACAACAACAACAACAATGAGCACCCACCTGAATTCAGTATCTTAACCATTGACATTCTGCAGAGAAATCAAAGCAGTTTTCAAGCTGATGCAAAATGTAAATAATTTTCCCTCACATAATTCACATTTATATGGGGATTTATAACATCATAGCTATTCTTTTAACGATATGTCCAAATTAGCAAAGCCTAGGAAAACATTTTGTCAAACTGAGTATTAAAAAAACTGAAAATGCTGGACAGTTGAATGTGTAAACATACAGCTAATGTGTCAACATACAGCTAATGTGTCTGGAAACTAAGCATAAATTCCAGGAGATATATTTCAAAAACATTTTTAGCATGAGGAGAATTGCAAGTAAAATACAAGAGACAGACACCAGCAAGTCCTTATTCCATGCCCATAATCACTGGGACAGGTATACATTTCATAGAATCATAGAATCGTTAAGGTTGGAAAAGACCCTTAAGATCATCGAGTCCAACTGTTAACCTAGCACTGCCAAGTCCACCACTAAACCAGGTCCCTAAGCACCACATCTACCCTTCTTTTAAATACCTCCAGGGTTGGAGACGCAACCACTTCCCTGGGCAGCCTGTTCCAATGCCTGACTACCCTTTCGGTGAAGAAGTTTTTCCTAATATCCAGCCTAAACTTCCCCTGGTGCAGCTTGAGGCCGTTTCCTCTCATCCTATCGCTTGTTACTTGGGAGAAGAGACCGACCTCCACCTCGCTACAACCTCCTTTCAGTTAGTTGTAGGAAGCGATAAGGTCTCCCCTCAGCCTCCTTTTCTCCAGACTAAACAACCCCAGCTCCCTCAGCCGCTCCTCATGAGACTTGTTCTCTAGACCCTTCACCAACTTTGTTGCCCTTCTTTGGACACGCTCCAGCACCTCAATGTCCTTCTTGTAGTTCCATTTTCTTCAATGGAACTGCATGGAGATGTCTTTGCCAGCACTCCTTCACTCCCACTTCTGCCTGTGCTTGAGTGCCACCCACGCAGTTTTCCCAGCACAACAGCTTGTAGAGCACTCTTCAAACACAGTCACTAAAATAATTTTGTTGAACTCACACACACACACACACACACACACACACACACAAACATATTAACAAAAACATTTTGTAGATTTACATTTAACTTGGTTCATTTCAGTGATCTGGTTTGCAGCACAGTCCCACAAACAGCTACAAGGGCAAAAAAAACAGAGGGATGGTGAACTGTAAATGCAGCAGGAAAGAGTAGTCCTGAGTCAGAGTCAGGGAAGGAATTCTTTTTTTAAAAAAGAATTTTTTTAACCCAGGTTTATCACCAAAGAAAATGTAATGCATAACTACATTTGGGGAATATATGCTTGTAATCATGAAACAACCAGATATAATAGGGGAAAAATCCACCCACTCCATTGGCCTCAGAAGTGTGACATTAGATGTTTGAAGAGAGGAATAATGGATTCATATAAGTCCCTTCCTCTCCCCTGTTTACCAACTTCTGCAGTATTTTATATAGAAAGTGCATTATTATTATCTTTTTTATTATTTACAGCACTGAATCTTTAAATGCTTATACATTTGTTTAACATTATATGCTGTGATAAAAAAAAAACAGTTAATATCTGTGTCATTACATAGATGCTAAAATACAATTGAATGAAAGTTTCTTCAGTAAAGTATTTATAAACACATGTTCGATCTGTGGAATGAGGCTTCAACCCCTGGACAGCTAACCTTGAACAAAGAACCAGAGCAACATGCAGAGAGCATTACTTTTCTGCTCTAAGTTAAGGAAGACTCCCTGACAAAGAAACTACACAGCTGGAAGGGCTCCTCTGGAAATCCTTGTGCAGCATATGTACTGTGGATGGTGCCATGTCATATAACACTAAAAAGGTAGTAGGTTGTGTCAATTCACCAGGTTAACCTAAAGGGAATGCTACAGCTCAGACTGGCCTTCAGGACCATCTATGTTATACATCTGCCCCCAAGCTGCAGACCCCAATTCACTAGTGTTAAAAGTGAACAAAATTCTATTAATTTCAATATATTTGAACCATTTCAGCAGAAAACAGGAAATAAAGGCAAGCTAAAAGATTGAATCACATTTAAAGTAGCACCATCAGCTAGATCTTCAAACACATTTATTTACCTACCAGCCAGATTCTTATTACTAGCTCCCTTGTCCTGGCAATCACAGGATTACAGAAACAGCATGTATCATCTCATTTCATCCACCAGATATAAACAACTTAACACTGTTCATGACCTGGATCTACAGCTGTACTAAGAAGTGTGGCCAAGCTGAAATGGAAAGCATAAACAGAAACACGGGTTTATAAATAACTAAAACTTAACAATTACAGAACTTTATGGATTTATTAAATATCTGATGAATCCTAGCAGTGGTAACAATAACCTCGGTTAGGCACCACTATTTTCTTAAACGTAATGCCATGTAATAATGACAAAAGCTTTCAGAAATATTTTTTATGGAAATACATGAAACTTACCTTCAATCTTGGGGTTTTTTTTGCCAGCTATATATTACTTTTATACTTTAATCTATTAAAGAAACATGAATGGACCACCAGTATGTTGGATCTCTGATGCCATAAAGTATTTTAAATTGATCAAACATTTTTATCCTTCATATGTGCTGCCACATGCCTTTTATGTGGTTTACTAAGGTAATCCACCTGGAAGTAAGATATTCAATAAATGATTATAATTACATCTCTTTCTTGAAAAGTATTCGTTCTCTTTGTGTAAATATTAGCATGAAATGTCTGTTATATCACCATCCTCAATTACAACAAAAGTTATTTAAGATGTAAGTTATGTGAAAGAAAACTAGCTACCAGGTATGTTTTAGCAAGAATGCGAAAATGCATGTCTGTCTCTTAAAGGGCAAGTAGATAATTTATAGACAATTAATTAGAAAAGAGACAGCAAGGAAAAGAGCATAGAATAGCATAAGAAAGAACTGAAAAAATGCCCTTTACTGACAGGAAATTCTTAGCATAACCAGTTTTCCTTTTAAGGTTGAACAATTTGTCATGGCACTTTCTCAACATACTCACTTTCAACATTTTTTATCTTTCATCTAAAGATTAGAGGACAGAGTAGATGTTTTTTCCTAATCAATAAATGAATACACATACCGCATTTCATAATGTGTGTAGTTTTAAAGTAGATGTTTATTTACATTTAAAACAATACAAATCAGAGCTTCATGTGTAGATTCAGCTGTTTAACATATATTATTAATCAATAAGAAAAATAAACAGATTATAATTTAATGTTATTCTTTTTTAGGTACTTGAATGAAATTTTTCCTTGTTAGATGCATGATACATTTGTTAAGTAGTTAGTGTGTAAATACAACTATGTAATTTTGTCTTATTCTCTGTGCAGCTATTTACATTGTAATTACAATGAAAAATGCAAATAACTTATTTTTAGTCTCTCTCTCTCTCCCCTCATCTTCAGAACTAGAGCTAATGCACCTGTCTGTCATAGTAGAAGATAATAAGCAACTGACTATCATATATCCGTTTCTTTAAAATTCTAAAAGGTACAATGTTATCATATATTCAGTGAAATACTGTCCACTTTAATGAATCACACCTTTTTGAAGGAAAATTAGATGTTTCAAGGAAGAGAACAAAATCTTTTTTATATAAGTATGTCATTGTCCCTTAGATTTTTGCTGTCGCTTTCTCATCCTCTCTTTTTTCTTTTCTCTTTATTTCAAGCTACACTACTTGCCTTCAAAAATATATTAACAAAGAGCAACTGGAGATATCCAAATGCAGTTTTTGAATTGACAATCACCATTTCCTTTTAAAACAGGGGCTAGGGCATTGTTTCCACATAGAGTACATTTAGTAGACTTGTGTATTGTGGTAAGAACACCGTCTTGATTCAGTGATGACATTTGACTCTCCATATTTTGAGTATAAAACAGACCTCAATTCACCAAGTCCTCAAGCATGCAGTTAAGCACCTTCCCTCATCCCACTGCTTGCCAGTTAAGTATGTGATTAAGTAGTTTGCTAACTATAGCTAAGGATAGCAGCTGGAAGGTTGGAAATAATTAACAGTTGCAAATGAAACCAAGTATTTTCCAGAGATAAAGCTGATTAATTTCTGCTTCACCAACTACTGTAAGTTGAGTTACATTACAATATATAAGACACATTAGTTTGGCTTTTATTCACTGATTGAAAACACTTTGTACGGAATACAGCAGGAAATACCATGAAAATAAGAATGCCATTTTAAGTTAACAACATTAACTTTCAAAATCTTGTTCAGGTTCATTACAACTTTTACCAGACTTCATCTGAGGGATCAAATCTAATTCAAAAGGTATTTGCAGAACTGAATTTTCTTGATGTTAGAATAAGTAAGTTTAATATATCAGACAAATCATATTAAGTCATATCAGAGAAGATATGACTGAAAAGAACCATTTTTCATCCAAATCTTCAGTTCTATCAGTATTAAAATATACTTAAACATTGGTTTCTTTAACAGTTTTTTGGACACTAGGAAGATTCTGAAAACATGGAAACAAATCAGTGATATTTTCTGAGAAAAAAAAAAAACTATTTTATATATGTTTTGCTTTAGATTCATAGCAAAACATTTTAAATGAAAAAAGATTAAGATAGAAAAACAATACATTTTGGTTGATCCAATATTATCCTTTTTCCACATGACAGGAAATACAGATACACTCAAGTTTATACTCTTATTTAAAACAAAGGCAAGTTTTGAAACCTCAGAATATCTACCTTAATTAAATTTTACTAAACTGTTTTTCATGGCTGTCAAACTCAGTTTTTCAGGATGATTAATCATTCTCTTTTTATGGGTTTGGGGTTTTTTTTTGGTAAATTTCTGCAAGTTGTGGAAATTTTCATGTAAAATTGTTTTAATTTCTTCTTTTTCAAGGCATCTCATTACCTGAAGATTTTTCTGATATTACAAGAGATGACTTGCCAGGAAACTTCTTTGTAAACATTTTTTAAGGTTCCTGATCTAATTTTTTCACAGCTCCTAAAACATCTGTCATAAATGATTAAAAAGTGTAAGAATTCATAATGCTCTGTTTGAGAAAAAATAATTAAACCAGCTCCAATAAAATGAGAATTACCTGAACTTGATGAGAGTTTCTTTGATGCTTAAGAAAGTTAGGGTCATTTTTTGTTTTTGCCTTTTACATAAGATTTCATTTATATTTTCCACTATAATTTCAGATCCAAGTGGAACAGAAATATCAAATGTAATGATAAAATGTTACTGTGGTGTCTCTAACCTCTGAGAAAGAAAGCCCCAGAAATTTCATTAACCTCTCTGTTCTTGTGAGATTTAAATTCCATATCCAGAGATGTAGATATTTTGGATAATCATCATGTTAGCAAGCTGATATTTGAACTGAAATTCCAACCATTTTGAAGATTGCTTTTCACAATGTGAAACATGAAAAAAATATTTTCCATGCTGCAAGGTAAATCAAAGTTAGAGTTAATTTGAGAGCTGAGTGGCTGAATATGCAAGCTCTTCATTATTTACAAATTTTTCTACATTACTTTATCCTTTGAGGAAACAATATATATTTATGACACTGCAAAAAGATTCACGAGCAAACCCATGTTCAAAAGTTAGAAGGAAAAGGCTATGGGATATCTCACCAAAGCTCTTCTGAAGATGTACACTGGCCACATATCTTGTAACATCTCTACTTATCAATCAGAGGGTTTCTTTGAAGTTTCTGTGTGTGTGTATTTTTGTTGTTGTTGTTTCCCACCAAGTCTGTTTCAGTCTTTTCGAAAAAAAGGGAAAAAACAAGTGAATGCAATGTCCCAGTTCTGTCTCAAAGAGCTGGGGTTTGCAAAACCAAGCTTGCTTCTAAATTGACCCCCAGACTATATTTTAACATGCATAACCCTTTTATTTTACAAGTGAAATCAGCAGTCTGTCCTTCAGAATATTTCCCATGTTCAAACTAAATTGTTTCACTTATTTATATATTTACAGAGGAAACAATCTAAATTGTAAGGATAATATTTTTATGACTTCTATGTATTATTTGACTCAGAATTCTGCAAGAAGTGTTACATGGATATTGGAGCTTACTGGAATAGAGCTGTAAACTGGATCAAGACCCTAACTTCCAATATTGATCCAAATGTATCACTTTCAACAACAGGAGGCAGTACAAGCTATATTCTCAAATAAACAGACAATATAAAATATTATCTTACATTAATGTTGTAATGTGCATGGTGCAAAGACAAGGGAGTTTACTTGTTTTGCTCTTTTTTCCAGCACATGGAATACCAGCTTTGCAAGAGACACAGTAAATACAGTGTATTTACCAAAAGCAAGGCATAGCCAGTATTTGACTGTCAAGTTGGACATATGCTCTCTCAAGAAATCTGTACAGTTTTTTATATCAGAAAAGCAGGGAATAAGGATGAGAATATTTTTGTGGGTTCCTGTAATGCTTTATGGCTGATTCAGCTCACACAAACACAAGTTTGATTTGCATTAGATTAAAGCCATATGAATTTTTAAGTTATGACATTTATTTAAAACGCATGAAACCTGTATGAGAGCCCTATTACCTTTCTCTATGTTATTTAATTTCCCTTTTTTCTTTTTTTTTTTCTTTTCTGTCCCTACTCACCCAAACTTCAGAAGGCTAGGTTTTCATTCCATAGCTTCAGTGCTCTGGAGCCCAGTAGACCTTTCCATCTTCAGTACAAACCAAACTGTCTGAATTTCTAATTTGTTTCCCAGGAAACTCAAAACCCTCATTTCACTTTTCACAAATGTTCATTATTGAGTCCCAAGGAATGTAAATTCCTAATGCTGTACTAGCCTTGCACTAGCAAGGAGAATTTTAACTAGCCGCTTCAGTGAAAGTCCACACACTTTAGAGCTCACCTTAAGCAGAATAACACGTGTCTTCCTTGGACTGCAGGAACTGATCTGAAACTGTTTCTAGGATATGTCAAAGGCCCGAAGTTACACTTAATGATATTAGGATGTCTGAAACAAAGGGTTACTCATTTAGGAATTTATTTTCCAAATATCTGGGTATTGAAGGAAAAGACTCCACTTGATAACCTAGTGGGAGTGCAAGTGGTTACTTTTATACATATTTCTTTCCATTAATTTACTTTTTTTAAGATGCAACAGATGTTTCTGATGCATTTAAACTGATTGTTAATTTCTATAGTGGAAAAAGTGGAAAGCAAAGCAACTGGTACTCTGGCGACAGCTTCAAAGAAGAGCCAAGGTAGCAGTAGCTATACAAGTAGAGACTGTCTACGAAGTAGAACACTGACTAGAAAGATGTTTTCCAGTCTAGGTGATCTTACAGTAAAAAATTAGAATAGTTTATTCCCTCCTCTGTCCCTACACTGCATTCAATAGTTTATAATTCTTCCTCATATCTAAAGGTATCTTCTCTTTGATACTGCGCAAAACCTGAGTTTAAGAGATTAAAATTAAATAATTTTAATTTTTTAAATTAAAAAATTTAAATTTAAATTTTTAAATCAGCAGCATTTAAATCATTGATCCATTCTTCCTGGCTGCATGCATGCTACTGCCCTCATCACACTCCCCTGTTCTATGAAACTGCAGGTAAATGTGCAATACCAAAGTCACTAGCAGCCAAGCTATGACAGATTTAGTGCCATGCTACTTTTAGCACATATTTTACGTCAGCTTAGACCTATAGCTATGAAGTACACAGAATGGTTAAGGGAATACAAACAAATATGAGCCTAGTTCATACTATGTTATGCACTATTTCTGAATTTGGACCAGCCTGCTCAGTCTCATTTACGTTAACAAGTTACATACTGGAGTTTTCTTATGGAGTGTGCAATATCTCTTTGTTTCGAGCATACAAAGAGTGGGAGGAAAATCTTGTAATTCCACAGGTGTGCTCTATATGAGGCTTGACTACTCTATAATTAATCCTCTAGGTAGACATAAAATCAGAGAATAGCACTGCTTCAGTATAGAGAAAAAAAAACATATTGTATTTTATGAAAACTTGTCAAACAAACAATATATTTGGGAGTTAATGGGGCTTCTATTTGCCCTTTAGGCAACTTTTTTGAGGTAGTTATTAAGATCCAGAGCCTGTTAGAGAAAGGTGATGGTACTTTGCAGAGGGATGAGAAAGGTAAACAAACAAAGGGGATAACAGATAAAAGAAAGATGTTAATCTTTTAAAACTTGCAGATGGGAGTTTTCAGATATCTGGAATGATGGACTTACTTAAAAAATCAAAAACAACTAGTAAAGCAAACCTACAACGTGGTTGAAAGACACTTGAGCCAGAGCTGCTAGAAACAGCTCTAAGACCACTATTTGGCAATAGTGCAGAACGTCTGAATGAATGACACCCATGCTGTGCGATACAGAAGAATTCTCTCCTGGTGCTGAAATGAAAAATAAACAAAACCAAAACAAAAAAACAACCCAGAGCAGCAGATAACAAAAGAATAAGCTGCTGTTCATTGTCTGGAATTATTATTTTAGTATTCTTGTGCACTGGGGAATTAAATTATTATCAAAGAATGTGAAAAGAAGTAACCTCAATCTACCCAAATTGGAAATGGTCATATTTACTACTGACATTTGCTAAATGGATTGCAGTGCTAGAAGTAACTACCTGTAATAATAATTTTACTTAAACACAATTGTACTTTAATGCTTGTTTAGTTGAGAATGAAATTAAAAACACTGCATCACCAAAATGAAAAGAAACTAAAAAAACAGTCTAATTGTTATCTACTTAGAAACATCTGTTCAGAACAGATGGAAGCAAGCCTTATAAAGGGGATGTTCTAAAACAGGGAATGAGGGAAAAACCTTAAAAGTTTTTCTGTAGCAAAATATTCTATCTAGAAGTAACCAAATATTTCATAGATTGAAAGTATACAAGATTTTTATTAATGATGAATACATATCTGTCCAAGCCAAACCAGCATTTTTAATTCCCATAAATGTGGCAATCAGAGGAAATGAATTTGCAGGACTGAAATTGAAAAGCTTTCCTTAGGATGTCAAACAAGTCCTCAGGTTTCTATTTTTTCATGAGTTTCTGCCTGGAACATGATAGTTTTCCTCCATACCTTTCTCTCTCTCAGGTCATGTCACTCATTCTTTATCCAAGGTGGGCAAGAAAGACTTCACTGTCACTCATATGACTTGGTGAAGAAGCACAGATATTCTCATCTTGTTTGTTATCTGATGCCATGGATGTCATCCTGGTTTTGCAATGTTTGAGTCCCTGTGAATAAAAATAATAACAACCCATTCCCCTTATCTTAAAACAACATTAAGTACGTCTTGGAGAGATTCTTCTCCAGTGCAAGGCCGATCGTCTTGCTGACCTCACCTACAACAGCCTGATTTCCTTCTCACAGTGGTGACAGATAAAAAAGTGTGGAAATACATGATAGCTAATTTCTTTTTTTTTTTTTTTCACCAGGCTTTGCTTAGTATCTTCTCAGTGTTTAAGCTATATGCTCTGATACATCTTTTTGCCCTAGGTATAATCTGTAATACTATTTGGAAGCAAAAAAAAATTTATTTAATAGGAAATTTTGCAATTCTGATATTGACAGTACAATGAAGTTGATTTTTCCTCTAGATCAGGCAAAACTTAAAAAGTCAAAGCAGTGTTGTACAAAAAATTATAATTCAGGGAAGAAAAAGCCCACCAGTCAAAAATTCCTTTTAAGTCCTTTAATACAGGTCCTGAGCTAAATAAAGATAAATAATAAAGAAAGAATATTGGTTCAAAATTTTATTTTTGTCAGAAAATATCAACAACTGAAAATGTTACCTCAGAAAAATAATTGACTTTGACCAATCACATTTTTTGTAGTGTATCAAAAGTTTTTGACTCCCATCTATCACCTGCAGTAGTCAAAGAGGTAATTACAACATAGCCATTTACTACTGCATTTTAATTGCCTTTTCTTTGTATTTTTTTTCATTGTCACATATCTCCTTTCTGTTGCACCAGCCATATCATCTACACTGTAGCATCACTCTCCTTGGTCATTACAGGGTCCTAGTAATAAAAAAGATTCAAGTGGAACCTTTGACATCATGGAGGGATTAAAAGTTGAAAAGGACTATGTGCATGATCATTCCAAAACTTCTTAAGGGAAAATTAATTGCAAAATGTCAAGAAGCATGTTCATACAATGCAGTTTGATTTATTTATTTATTGGTCAATTCATTTGAAGGCCAAGTCAGTCTTGGTTAGTTTGATAATTAATTAGCTTTACCATCAATATACCTTCTGTAAATACTACATAGTCTTATCTGTACATTACTTCTTTTTCTGCTAACGTCATTACTTTAGACACAGCTTATAACATCCATAAGCTTCTATTTTGGTTCATGTGAAAAACATAATCTCACAGTTGTTTTTATTTTCCACCTGCAGTGCTCTCAAAGCAATTTACTTGCAATTTAGCAAGTTTTAAAAAGTAACTACTTAACTACTCAGGGATAGGCATCAATAGCCAAGCATTAAGTTTGAGCTACCCTACTGTCTATAGTAACAAAAAATCTACTAACAATTTAAAGTATAGGAAAGCTATGGCATGATAATGCTTCTGTGTTCTTTCTCTAAACTATTATTGATTTTTACTATCTATTCTATATTTCTTTCTATTTTCAAAAAAAGACAGATAGCAAACTATCTGTTTATCTCTGCCTGTTAATGTATCAATTAATCAAATATTAATATACACGCATGGATACACACAAAAGCAGTATATACATGGAATCACTGCTGAAATCGTTGATTTAAAAAAAAAAAAAGTAACAGACCAGAAAGCTTTCTAAAGTGATCAAGTAGTATCACTTTTTCATTTATCACTGCCAATAAAATTTACTGAAAGTGAATATATTGCAGCTGTTCAAGATTGCTTTCAATTGCTATATAGTGGAGATTACAGATTGCACAGTTAAAAATACAGAATTATATCATTAAACACTCTATCCCCCTTTTTGCTCTGCTGAATAAATTACATAACTGTTAGAAAATGTGCAAGTTTCACATATAATAATTTTGTCAAATTCATATAAATTGTCAATGTGCATGCAATAACATATAATTCACAGCACGTTTCATTCTTAATGTATACATTTTTGCTCACAAATATTAAAACACACATAGTAGCAACATCATCTACAAATAGTTTATCACTATGGGTTGTCATATACATTGGCCATCTTTGGCCAATTTATGCTGTGTTACTTCTGAAATCTGGCCCTAAATTTGACAGTTTAATGAGGCTGTCTTTCCAATATCAAGGCAAATAATTCCTTCTCTTGCCTGTTCCTGACTTCCACTACTGACTGGTTATAAACAGCAGACCTCTCTTCATAATCTTGAAACTATTTTGGCACTTACATAACATTCTCTTTATTGGCTTATTGCCTGTATCCCACTGGAATATAAACACAAAGCTCTGATACTAACCTTTCTGTCATATGTCATGGGCACAATGAATAGATACTATAGTTAAGACTAAATTTTAGATTTTGTTTCAAGTAACATTTCTTTTCCTGTTACTTTTAATATTCAGAACAAATTGGGAAAACAAACTTGTTCAGAATTTAGTTTCACTTTTTCATTTGGCTTTCAATTTTTTTCTGCAAATTGACTGTTTCTGACAGTTATTCAGAAAAAGTAATTATCCAAAAAACATTTTCCGTCTATCTGAAATGTTGTGCAGAAACACTTAGTCTAAATAAAATTACTCAGTTTTTGTCTAGTTCTTATACAATTCTAAGGAACTCCACCAGTTTTAGGAAAACTAATTCAGGATATCTAAATTTAAAAGCATTTACAGAAGAAAAAAGATTTTTTTTTTATTAATTTCTCTCTTTCAATTAATCCGATTATTTCAGTCATCAGGTGTTGGACTTTCTCAACTAAATTTGTTGTGTTAATTTGTCAGTCTCAGAAAGATTTTAAAATAAAGCATGTATGACAAAACATTGAGTAAATTGAATTGTCCATTACAGTCACACTTACTTTTATCACATATGTTTGATTTCACAGGGCATTAGAGCAAATTTAGGGCTTAATCAGAGTATCACTCATGATATGTTTCAAACACTTAAAAAATCATTGCTTTTACACTATTGGTTTCCAATCTTCACTAACTGTCTGAAAGAGCACTTCAAATTTGCTTCAAAACAAATGAAAGAGGTAAGACTAAAACTACCCTGAATCGTCTCCCACACAGAAGAGATTCACAATAAAGAACAAGACAATGATGAAGATTGCATGTACAGACGCTAAATTAGATTGATAAACAGATCGAATCTTTCTCTTAGCGCTAATATAATCAACCTGTTAGTGATGGGACACACGAGAAATATCTCAAACATTCATCCAATGCCGGGGGGGAATATATTTATAAGAAGAGAATGTAAATTTATATACTACTTGTTTTGTCACCAGGACTGCACAGGAAAGCTAGACAAAGTCAAAACAATATATTCTCTCTTATGGATGCCCAACTAAAAAGGATAAGCAAAAGTGGAGACAAAGGCAATATCTTAAAATAAATAAATTAAAAACACCTAAGTGACTTCTTAACGTAGTTGATACTAACCCAGGAGAATTTCTAAAATGTGTTGACTGTAAATTTTCCCTACTTACAAGTTTACTGCACCAATTCAGCATGATAAACATTTTTTCTGGAGTAAAATTGCTCCATGTAGGTGCTTAGTTCTCCTTTGTCAATGCTGTAATCAGTGAAGGATTTCTTATCATCTTGATTTATTTGTGCCACTGTTTCTCAGTGATCTCAGCTATTCTAGCTAGTAATAATTTACATATTCACTGTCTGAATGTGCATAATATGCTGCACCAGATCAAAGGCTTATCCAGCCCTGTACCGTCTTACCATCAATTAGATTGAGTGCTTCTCTGCTCACTGGCACATGCTGGAGAAAAGAGTACAAGAAAGTGAACAAATAGAGCAATATAGGAATTACTAATGAACAAACAGAAAATAAAACAGAAGACAGCACTGTTTGCTTACATCTTGAATATTTTTGGTAATTCTGATTTCTTCCTACCTGGAAAAAAACCCCAAACAAACCCACAACCAAAAAAATTGGTGCAGTAAACTTGTAAGTAGGGAAAACTCTCATACTGTTTTACAGTTTTATTCATGAAAACACGGGTCAACAGTAGAGTGGCTGAAACAAGACAAGGTTTTTGTTGCTGTATTTATTAAGTCTATCATCCCAAGTATTCCCCAAGATACGACTTTATAAATTGATGCAAGAAGTAAACATTAAGTATTTTGGGAGTTAAAGGAATCAACTGTCTTTTGTGCATCTTAATTCTGCTATGCAAATAACAGTCTTACCTCTATTCCTTTTTATAGTTACAGGAAGGAGTTTGAGGGAAAAGGTAGGTGAAGAATGGTAAGTGAAACCTTAAATATGTAAAATACATTTTGTTTTAAAATTACCACTAAGAGATAGAGTGAAGAACTTGTTTATTCATTTCTGAGACAAACAGAAAGTCAGGATACACAGAATTCATACATTCATAGAAATCATGGACAGACACCCATTTGGCATAGGATATGTAGTTATGTGAACCATATTTTATAACAGAAAGCAATATTTTCATATCAATAGCTGAGTTGTAGTGGGATGGAACACCATTGCACTATAACCAGATGACAGATTTAGTATGTCAGTTACCTGTGAATTGTCTTTTATTGTTATAACTCCATTTTTCAAGATGTACAACTTTGGTTTTGGATAATACTTAATTCTGCACTACCTCAAAGGAAATATTGTTTTAGGCCCTACTGTCAAGTTACCAAAAACCAGGCAGTAATGCTGCCCTGTTAAGATGCCACATCCATTTAAGAAAATTTTCCATGACCAGGCACCCTAAGACATAGCAAACCAGGTTGCATAAGAACGTGCAATCCACACAATGACTTTCAGATTTTTTTTCCAAATCTTAAGTATTCTGTGTTTGGATCATTGTCAGTCTTGCAAAGAGGCTTGTTGAGGTCACGTGCCCTAGAAAGCTAAGGCCCTCAATCCCTTTCTGTGCCATGAAGTCAAACAAAGACATTATCAGGAAAAATGAATGTAAAATGAGGCTGCTCTTAGAACATGGTTTGTACTGCAAAGGAAGTGGAGCTGATTTACAAAACTGTTAAATACATACTAGTTCCTAACTAGGTTGTTGTATTTGTTTTTCTTAATTTTTACCTCTACCAAATATTTAGGGACTATTTATTAGATGTCTGAAATGAGCTGTAAGAAAAACAACACATTTCAAAGCTTCTGACTTCTGACTACTGTATAATCATCATTTGTGATTCCAGAAGGTCTATAAGAAATCAGATTTTACAGGCCAAAGATATGATTATTTATTGACTTTGAGAACACTTATTATTTGTCAAGCATCCTTTTATGAACATAGACAATAAAACTGAACTTACTATTGCAAAAACTTTCATAGTAATCATAGAATCATTTAGGTTGGAAAAGACCCTTAAAATCATTGAATCCAACCATAAACCTAACACTGCCAAGTCCACCACTAAACCAGGTCCCTAAGCACCACATCTACACGTCTTTTAAATACTTCCAGGGATGGTGGCTCAATCACTTCCCTGGGCAGCCTGTTCCAGTGCTTGAGAACCCTTTTGGTGAAGAAATTTTTCCTAGTATCCAATCTAAACTTCCCCTGGCACAACTTGAGGCCATTTTCTCTTGTCCCATCACTTGCTACTTGGGAGATGAGACCGACCCCTGCCTCGCTACAACCTCCTTTCAGGTAGTTCTAGAAAGCAATAAGGTCTCTCCTGAGCCTCCTTTTCTCCAGGCTAAACAACCCCAGTTCCCTCAGCTGCTCCTCATAAGACTTGTTCCCTAGACCCTTCACCAACTTTGTTGCCCTCCTCTGGACACGCTCCAGCACCTCGATGTCTTTCTCGTAGGGAGGGGCTGAAAACTGAACAAAGTATTCAAGGTGCAGCCTCACCAGTGCTGAGTGCAGGGGGACAATCACTTCCCTAGTCCTGCTGGCCTTCTTGGCCACCTGGGCACACTGACAGCTCATATTCAGCCAGCACTGATGTAATAATAATAATGCCACAGAAATTGTAACATCGTTGTCACCTTCTACTTTGTGTTCACATCAAGGATCAGAATTTTTCATTTTCTAATAAGTTATCTAGCATAATACACTAAAGGACACCATATCCCTTTCAAAGCTACAGTTTTCCTCTCCTTCATCCTATGGTCCTTTTCCTAGGCATGACACCTACAACAGTATACGAATTTTCACTGGTTTTCTGTAAACTCTGAAAAATAATCTGGGATTTATGAAGATAAATGTAAGTTAGTTTTTAAAGCGAGATTTCTCTGCAGATTTAGAATCCTACCAATTTCTGTCATCTGTTACTTTTGCTGGCAATTATTTTATTTATACTTCCAAACTATTAACAAAAATAACGTGCGGAAAATGGATTTCTGATTAGCCTGCCAGGATGCTCTGGCTGAATGATGATTCCCTACATGCTTCTATTTTCAGATATATTTATTAGATTAAAAAATAACTATTAAACATATAGATCATTTTATGGTGATTTTACTCATTGCTTTTTTATCAGAATGCCACATAGTACTTAACTAAATACTTCATAAACCAAGAAAAGTACATATAAACAAAAACACTGCTGAAAAGAAATCATAATTCAGTGAAGCAAAATATCAAATTTGTTCACTATCCTTAAAAATATGGTGATTGACATTGTGAGATATTATGTTTTAATTCTCTCTGAAAATCAACCTATATTTGTTTTTCATTGGCTCAATATCATGTACATAGATGCCAATTAAATTATACTGTTAATTGTTTCCCTAGCATTTTGCAGCTCATCAGATTCATGTCTCAATCCCTACATTTGGAAAAAAACCAATCTACCTGATTTTCCTAACTGTGGATGAGGAGCAATTATTTTAATTATTATAATAAAAGTCCATTAAAAGGTAGATGAGCAACAGCTTTTGATGTCTAAAGGAAAGATTTAATATTTACTGGACTACACAGTTGTTTGTTATTACTGTGTACACATGATTATTTTTACAGGTCTTTTCTGGGGGTTGCTGAGTATGGAGTAAATTCATCTGATTTACTGTTCACCAAAATTCCTATGGAAACACAGATATTTATTATTCAACATACTTCATGCACATTTCGGCTCTTGGATGCCGTGCTCTGCTAAACCTCTAGAAATCAGCTGTCTACCCTTTTCTAAGGAAATCTATCTTCCAGCAGGCTGATCACCCACTCTTTGACAGAAGCTGTGTGCTAATCAGCTTATCATTACAAAGGCCAGCAGAGGTTACAGTGCAATTCTCTGCCATTGTTAACATGAGGAACCTCTGCTGGGAAAGGCAGTTGTCACAAGTAGTCACAGTGAAGTGCTGGTTACGAAGAGGCACAGCAGTGTAAGATACTGGCCAGAAGATGACCACACTGATAAAGATGTTTAACATAGAAAGAGAGCTGGATGAAAAATGACCGACTACATAAACTCCTTTTCATATGGAAAGCAGAGTATGTGTCACATGTCTCAGCAACAACACTGAAAATGTTGTAAGGGCACTTCTGGCAAGCTGCTTGCATGACAAAACTTGAAGCAATCTCTACACAGTTCTTATCAGGGAGCTGTTAAAGGTGCGTATGAATGATACTAACTAGCTGAGCACACAGAATTATGTTCAGTTCCTTTAATCCCTTTTAGGAAATTAGGCAAAACATAGGAATGTATTAGAAAATGTGATAGCTACTACCTCTGAATTGAACTGCGTGTTTTTCTAAACCTTGGCCTTTAAATGCTATTAAACATTGTTATATATTGTTACTAAGTCTTCATGCTTGTGACATTTTGGGATGGCTTAAGGTAGTTAAGACCATAATGTTTTACTTTCATTACTTCATCAGTCACCAGGAGTCAAGGCCAAGCGGACAGTCTCATAACCCAGGAACTGAACTCTGATGGTACACGGCTGTGGCTCCTTACGTGCTGGGTCCTTGCAGGCTTTTTATATGGAATGCGTGCTGTATAAAATGCTAGACAGGATGGCTCTATGGATCAGAATATGGGACCCAACAGGCCAGGGTATCCCCTAGTTGGATCAACCACTTAAGCACTGTGACTCTCTCCCCAGCTGTGTCTTGTGTTCTTCAGAATATTAGAAAATCTATGACAGCCTTAAATAAAGGTAACTCTGGAAGAATTCCACTGCAAAACATACTGTATGGATGATGCTTACAGCTTTCTGCATATGGACTGCAGAAGATAACTTTGGATGTGGAGCAATCTGTTTTTGTGAAGTCTATCTCCCTTCCTTCTCATGACTCTTCCAGGTTGATGCAGATGGAACTAGCCATGCCACTGGACAAGGCTTTGCTGTGAGCAAAGAAGCAGTCAGTAACATTGAAATTAGCAGAAAAAATTTAAATGACTGGGGAGTTTGGGGAAAAAGAAAGAAAATCAACATTGAAGGCAATAGTGTTTGAGGATCTAAAATTTGAATTTAAATGTTTAAACTGTTTCACAGACAAAACTACATGCATGCAACTTGTTCTTGGTAACTAAGTGAAGGAGGGAACAGATTTCAGATCTCAACTTGGTCCTAAGACAGAATCTTAATTCTAACCACCCTCAGTTAAGCAGTACACTTTGCCTTCAGTAGTGATGTTTAGATTTTCATTTGCATAACTCAGTCATAGACATTTATAACCATACCTTCACTACACTGTCTTTGATCTCTATTTTCTTCTGGGGTGGGGAGGCTGGAATCTATAGTTCTCGTAACATACCATGTTATATATGATTTCTTTTAAAGAGCTGAAGAATAAAAAAACCTATATATGTTATTTTTTGTATAAAAGCTAAAGAAAAATCTTGGTCATTTATAAATGTTTCTATTTTTTTCCCTTTTTCCCCTTTTTTTTCCTTTTTTTTCTTTCTTTTTTTTGGTGTTTTTCTTTTTTTTTTTTTTTTAAATTTTGATTTGAATGCTACCATAACATCTAAAAATTACTGCATGATGCAGAGGTTTACCTTTTCCCATAGAGAAATTCAGGTGTTCTTTTGGTACTTTCACATGGTCATGTTTTGACAATAAAAAGAAGAAAGCCATTAAAAGGAAAAAAGAAGTAAAAAAAAAATAAAAGGCATTTAATCAACATAGTTTTCTGTAAGGAAGTCCATGACGAGACTTTATTTCTGTGTTTTTAGTGTAGCATAAATTGAACTGTGTGATGATGGGCAATTCTGAACAGGGCTGAGGTCAGATGATGCCTTTGTCTAAACTTTCACAGTTTCATTGGCTGTGGAAGTTAGCACTGGTTAACGTTCTGCTTTTTCCAGTTTAAACGTCCAGGGTAATTTATTCCCAACAAAAATTATACCCATCAGCATAGGGAATGCTCTAATCTCACCGGTAGGATGTATTGCTGTTTTAAATACTCACTCCCTAACTTTGGAATATATAAGCTGTTTTTCTGCTTTGTTTTAGCTAGCGTGTGTTTATATGTGCTTATGCGATATTTGGAGAAGTATACATTTGTAGAACCTGTGAACATTGAAAATAAATTGGTGTGTGTGGTAAGTGACAAGAGAAAGGGGTGTAATTAGTTATAATATGGATTATTAAAATGATTTCATTACTTAACCAAGTATTATGATGCTTTCCTTTGGTGAAGAGGAAGACATATTTCCAATTTCCTCCTATTATATTACTGGTTAAGTAATGCTGGGAATTAAAAACGTGCAGAGGGAGTGATCAGGACAGGGAAGGGTTTTCCTTTCATTCCCCCTCTGAAAGAGAGAAGACAGAGACAACCACTGTTTTAATATTGGTTTTTTGCTTGCTTTACATATTGTAGAAGCAAAAACCATAATGACTTTTAGATGTTAATAATGAAATTCGAAATTACAAAAAAATATACTGTTTAGGACTCCACAAAGCCAAGTGAATGTATTGCTGCAAGCATGACTATGAATGAACAATTATATGTTTGTTACTATTCTTTCCATTTGGCATTTCGTGTACCATTCTCTGAGAAATGATCAGCATCAAAGAAAAAAGCAGACACTACTTGGCATATAAACCATAAATACATACTATAATATACCACTTCATTCCCTGTGCCAAACGAAAATGGAAAATTATTCCTGTTTTGTATACTACACATATTATTGATAGCAGTATTGCCGATAAAATACTCCAGCTTTAGCAATAGCACACAAATGCAAACACTGTCATCCCAAGGCTGAAGTGCTTTAGAAAGACAGGCAAGCATTTATTTCCATTTTGAACACGAACAAGCAAAGACCAAATGTATTAAGCAGTCTGTGTAACGTCACATGAATCAGTCACAGAATCTGGGCTTGTGACTCTTAAACATATACTTATTCATTAGCTTATGGATTTCTTGTCAGTGTCTTGAGCTTCTAAAGTATTCATTCTTTCCCTACCACTCTACACCTCCATCTTTTATGCTGTAATCCTATCAATTTTCATTATCCTGCAGTGTGACCATGCCAACTTTCAGATTAAAACTCTCTAAATACAGGATTATGAAGTAGTTCTTGATGATGTAGCTCTTTTCTGTTCTTTTTAGACTAAAGTTTTTTATTAATATATCCTTGCAGTATATCTTTCTTCTCATAGCTGTGGGTGTTCTTTATATTTTGTCTTATTCTATGCTAGTATACTGTTGAGGTACCGTCTTCCAGAGGTGACTGTTTCTCAAATGCTGACCCCACATTTACATGAAGTTTAGAGGTCTTTCAATATGCAACTTGTAATAAGTTATATCTGAGAAGGGTATTATTTCTCATAGGTAGAGTCATTTCAGCAGAGAATTTTAAAAACTTAAGTGTAACTTGATATTCATTCTTTATTTTATTCTTTGTTCTTCTAAATGAACCTGTAAGAAATTATACCCTCTCAGATCCTAAAGTCCACAGACAACCAAAAACTCAGAAGACCACAAAGTTTGTAATTATAATTTTCACCAAATAGTAGACATGAAAGACGGTGGTTATCAATAAAATGAGCAAAAAGGGGTAGGAGTTATCAGGAAGTGTTTTTAAAGAAAAAGCAAATACAGAACACAGAAAAACAAAGAAATCAAAAAAAGAGAAAACTATTTCTTTAATTTAAAAAAATGAATTACATTAAATGTAACTAAATTTATCTTTTTAAATTAAATTTCTGATAATTATTTTCATCAAGAAAAAAACCATTGGTATAATGAAATAACTTTTCCAGTGCATTTTTAAAAAGGAATCTCAATATTATGAGTCAGTATATTAATTATGATTGGAACAGATAAAAAAGTTTCAAAATGAAGATATTAGCACTCATTATAAGAAGATTCACTACATTTTTTCTTCTAATTATTAGAAAATATATGACATTGTCTGCCCATGAATTTAGGCTTCTAATGAAATGCTTGGCTTACTTTTTGATTTTATGGACACATATATCAGAAGCAACAATGTTTATAAGATGGTGGCAGTTGTACAACTGATTATGCTGAGAACTGTTAGTCATGATAACTCCTACACATTCAGAACAATTCAGAAAGAAATGGAAATGTAGTCAATAAACCAACATAGAACTGGAAAGACTACTGTTCTTCCAGAGAATTACTAAGTCATCGACAGCCTCTATAACACTTCTGATGCAAAGCAGCACCTGAACAGGAAATAAACTCTTTGCATATATCTATGGGATACATCCCTTAAGAAGTGATTTTAAATTCCATAGTAATTAGCAATATAGTATACCAGTGTTCAGTAACTAACTAACTCTGCTGTCCTTTTATATTACTACACCCATCTCTACTGACCTTTTTTCTTTTTTACATGGAAAATTTAAGATTTTTTTTAAAGCCCTTTGTATATTTACAACAATTCAACTCTGAAAAAAAGCAAGGGTCATACACTGACAGGTAGAAAATCAATGATGCGAACTAGGCTGTAGATTTGGTCATTATTCTTACTAGTGGAGGAAAGATGCAGAAAAAAGAAAATTTTAAATAAAATCATTGCCTAATTGAGAGAAAAGTTGAGACTTTATGGTCACTTTACCAAGGACATAATTTCACTGCATTCATTCAATTTAGTAATTTGCTTTTGTTAAGATGTATTCTTTAATGTTTATCACCTACATGCCATATGTGTTGTGAAAACAGTCTTAGCTATGAATCTTGAAAGTGTTGAAATATTTTCTGTGAACGCATTTTCAAAGTGCCTTGTAGGTAGTGGAATTTAATACAAACACACCCCAAAAGTGGACAACAACTGAAGTGAAATTTTCAGGAAGAGTCTGGAGAGACACCTGGATTGTTGTGAAAAAGCAGAGCTAAAAATCAAGGTTCGTGATTGAAGCAAAAGGTTGTGGATAGAAGCAAGTCAATCCTGGTTACTTAATTTCTTTGCATAATACAAAATCCTTAATTAGTATAAAATCAAGGAAATATTAGCTGCTGATATTACTGACCAATGCATCTTGCCATAATGTATAACGAAGATCCATTAGGGTTAATGATCTCTATAAAGCTCAGATATTGGAGTTTATAGAAATTCTTCTTAGAAATCATTACCTATTGACAATCATAGAGTCACATTGGATTACTGAAGAACAACGACAAGGAGGTGACCTGTTTTACATGCCCCCACTGGTCTTTCCTGTTTGACATCTCCCCCAAGGAGGTTTCATTATCGGCTGCCCAAAGCCTCTGTTCTTCTGAATGGACTCTAACTAACCTATAGTTTCTGCCAGAATGAGAGGTAGGGTCACTGAGCAGACAGCGAGCCTAGGGAAGGATTAGTCTGTTACAGAACACCCTGTGAGAATGCAGAAGCAGAAAGTAGAAACGGGTAATGTATCCAGTACAGAAAATTTGGTACCATCTTTGCCTTAACATATCGAAGCAAAATGCTCAATTTTAGTTTTCAACCTTGTATTGAGAATAAATTTTTCTTTTGTCACCAAGTATTCAGTTAAATAGTAGATAATAGTTCACAATGTCACATATATATACAGGCATCTACAATGGAACTGAACAGAAATCTAGTACTGTTTGGCTTTTTTTCACATTTCTTTACACTATGAGTTGATATTCTTTAATCATCTACAAGCTCCCAGTTTCACTGTTGAGAATACCGCCTTGCTTTTACCATGCATCTTCAGAAAACTACACCTTTGACTATAAACTGCACCCTCAAAGAAATGCACTGAATAGTGAATCTCTATTCCAAATGCACAGTGCTGAGGTGCATACATTTACCTTATTATGGAGCATAAATGATTAAAATTAATTGATTATAAAGCTGCTGCCCATTCTCAGGTTTCAAGTGCTTGCAATAAATAGGTTCAAGTTTTCTCTGACTTAAAAACTGCTGATAAAGAGTGCACTTGGTAACTTCACCCAGAAGGTAACTTGGAACTTTAAACATAAGAGACTGACTGAGTAAGAAGGAGTGGACTCAGGAGGACAAAAAAAAGGGAGTTGAGGTGGGGTGATTCATTTGCTTCAGGGTCACTCACTCATATTTCAGATTTATTTTATTTATTATTATTAAAATTATTATTTATTATTAAATCTGTCCCAAAATAACAAGTTACTACAGACAGCACAGGACTATTTTAGAAACTGGCTTGATGAACAGGTACCAACTCTGTCTTTGTGATATGTGCTGCAAGAGGCCCCTGTTTCCAAGAGCAGTGATAGAAAAGTTTGTGTATATAAGCTAAAGCAGTGTCCTATATTCTTTTCTTTTACAAAAATGTGAAAATCTTCCTATTTCACTTTATGCTTTCCCCAAGGAATAAAGCAACAATCCCAGATTCCTTCTCAACACATAAGATGCTATTCTAAATATATCTAATGAATTTAGGAGAGCAAATCCTGGAGCAGTTCAGCAGAATTTATGCTGCTGAGTTAGACATCACTGAAAGTCCAGTCTCAGCCCATAATTAAGAAAGATGGGAGATTTGAAAGAGAAAGCGAATTGACCTGTTGAAGTTGCTATGAACTCCAGGACCAAACATGAAGAGAACTGGTCTAATGACAGCAAAAGACTATACCTATTGGAGGTTTTAAAATAGTAAAATACAAACACCCATATGTCTCTCATTGAAGACAAAGAAAAGCATTCAAAGGTAATGACTTCCTAATTTCAAAGGATATGGAGAAGCCTATGGTCTAAAGAGCTGTCATGCATTTAATGCCCTTAAAGTAAGTGGACTGAACACAGCTCTTTCCAAAAAGAGGTATAATTGCACCAGTATAATAAGTAAAGACTTATTTAACTCTTTTGGCATTCAACCTAATTTTGTGACCCCTAGAAAAACCCAAACAAACAAAACCCCCCAAAATTCTACCAACAACAGCAACAAAAAAAAAAGGAATTAAATGGGAATTTTGTCTGTTCTTGTGTTAAAGGCATACCTAGCAAAATAAGTCTATTTTTTCCAGTCCGAAATAATAAGAATTCTCAGTCTCTACACTAAATATAAATTTAGTGCTTTCCAATGGTGAATCCAGACAAGGGAAAAGGAAGGCCACTACTGGTAACCTCCAGTCATCCATCTCCTCCAGCAAATGAAAACAGAACTTCCAAATAAAAAGCAAATATACATCAAACACCGGCACTGTAATTCCATAGGGATTCAGGACTATATCCTTAACATAATTATGTTGAAGGAGTGTTCCTAAATTTTGCAATAATTGCAGGCTTGAAATGCACTTTACAATACAATGAAAGAATGAGGATGAAGTAATGCTAGAGACGATGTCTCTATCTCAGTTGCAATCTAGCTGAGAATACAGATTCGAGTATATTAAAAAAAAAGTCAACACATCAATCAATGTGGGAGACAAAATAAGGAGATTGCTTTGTGCTGCTACTGGCTAATGTTCGGCTAGTCACTAAGTGCAAAACCAAAAAGGTCTTACAGTAAATTTGTCTGTGGGAGACTCTGCCTCCTATTATACAACTCAGTGAGTGAATTTCATGACAAAAGAAAGATAATATATCTCTCATTTCTGTTTGGTAGATTCATTCAACCTGGAAAGACAAAATGTTCAATCCACTCTCCGTGTGTCACTGCCAGTGTCATGTGTCATTGTCGCTGCCATGTGTCACCTGCTTAACTTACTTACACACTAATACCAAAGCGTCCTAGTAACTAGGACACTTTGTTATATCGGATGACTTATATATATGTCACCTGATATAAAAAACATTTACATTAGGGTTGACTAAGGTTCCTTACTGTGAATTTAAGGCCCTGTTCTGTGGCAGTATCTGAACCACTCACATACTCCTTTAGGAACTACCTTATGTTGCTCAAAACCAGAAAACTCAAGTAGCTACTGATGATAAAAAATGTGGGTTCATGTTTTACCTTAAAGAGGGATGCAATTACTCAGTGAGCTATAGATACCGTTTCTCTCACTTTCTCCCTCTGAGTCAGTAAATTATTCATACTCAGCCAAGCAGTTCCAACAAGAAAGCATAGCCCTGTACCTGCACCAGTTAAGAAATCAGGTCCTCACCTGGTATAAGGATTCAACATCCTTTCGACATGTGACAGTTGCGTTCCATATCTCAGGCAAGTAGCAACCACTTGGCAACAAGTAATTTGCAGTTCTAGTCTACCCTGCTTCCTCCTTTCAGCTAGATCACCTCAGCGGTTTCTCTCAGAGAAGGCTCAAAACTCAAATTCCCTGTTAAAAAAAAAAAAAAAAAAAAAAAAAAAAAAAAGAGAGAAAGAGAGAGAGAGAAGTCAGTTTACTCATCTAAATGAATCCAGGCTTGAAATGCAGAGAATAGGAGTGGAATATAAGGTTTTCTTCAGAATGTCTTTTTGGGGATACCTAACTGACCTAAATCTGGCTTTTTATCTAAAAATCAAGAATTTACTGTTTACTGGTGACTCTGGAAACCACTTGCTGCCCTACCTTAACACTGAAATGTCCTAGCATTTGGCTTTAGTCTTTTTGCATTTAAGTTTCTGATCTGTGAAATAGAGATTGTAAGACTTTCTAATTTAACTGTTTTGAACAAAGTTAGTTCTCTAAATTTGCATCTGTCAGAGACCCAAACACTGTGGTACAAGCATTATAATAAACAAAGATAGTAACAAGTGTTTTTGTTTCCATTGCATCCAAAATACAGTAAACCAGAAATCTCCACTAGTTGGGGATAGGGCTATTAACTGGCACACTAAAACACAGACTGTTGTGATGATTTCCTTTAGGAAGAGAAGGCATGTGGTAAGTGCTTTACTAGATCTTAGCCTGTTATCAACAAGAACAACTTCAGCGAATACTGAACAGATAAATTAAAAAGCATCCTTTCCAGAGCTAATTAGACCAGTCTTTACTGGGAATGTCATGGACTCCCTTACATTACAGCTTCCTCTAAGGTGGCTAACAGTAACCTGCTCAGTAACAGTACCACTGCTCTTGAAAGGACTTAAGCCATTGACTCTGCAGACTCATTTGGATGTAGCTATGTTGCATGTTTGGAGACACAATTGTCCAGTCCTTTTAATGAATTACCACACATTTAACCACAATGCAAGCTTTGTTTTGTAGAATCTAATATCTAAAATAATTATCCAAATGACAATTTTTTCAGAATACTCTTTCTATATAGATACTAATAGGTCTAGAGAATGTCTTTGGCAAAGCAGACTGGACATATTTGTTTTTCATGCTGCAGTGCCTGGGCTAAAAACCGTAATTACACAATGACCTTAATCCACTTCCTCTCCCATTCAGATGAGCAGCTTAAATTCAAAATTATTTCATCTTCCCATAGCAACCAGACAATCGTGCCTGTTGTACCTACTACTTTTTTTGGTTGTGTAATTAAATCACTGGATATTATGCAATATAGCAATTCAAATACACAAAGTGTAAATAGATGGGCATGGTACACAGCACATGTTCATTCCTTGCAGACCACCCACAAATCAATTTGTCTTTAAGGAAAAAGACAAAAAAAGCAAATGTTCATGCCTAAAGCACTGTATTCAAGACAAAGAACAGCTAAAAAAAATAAATGTGCTGCCTCAATCACCTTCTGCTATTAAGGAGACTAAGTAAGATAAGCCAATAACAGTAAAACAAGCTGTAAAATGTCTTGTGACAGCTGAATTTCTTATAGTCACCTCTTTCACTTTCCTGAGGGAAATACCTGCCCTTGAAGTCAAACCTATCTATCTTAGAAACTTTTATTAGAAACTTACCTGCCTTGTTTAGGTACATCTACATCAAAATGCCCGGTCATCTCGGTTTAAATTATCACTTTTAAAAATTAAGTACATCATGCATACATATCGTGCACAGGTGAACTAGTGCATGAGATAAATATGCTAGCTATTTAGAACTCTTTTTAAAGACCTGCTGTCCCATGGATCCACTCCCAGGGCAGAGCCTTTTTATCCTGTATAACACACAAACAAAATCCATCAGCACTCACAATTTCCATCAGGGACAAACAGCTTAATTTGATCTCTGGCTACAATGTCACTTTCGAACAATGAAAGCCAGCAGGAGTTTTAAGTATTTCATATCAAGTTGAACTGAGCAGAACACAAATATCTACTGGAAAAAATATTTTAAACTCTTAAACAGATAAGCAGTTACTATCATGAACCATAAATGACACAGCTGGAACTTTTCAAACGTGTTCCCTACTAAAACCTTTGTGTGCCTTTCAATAGGCTTTCTCCTGTTTTCTATGAGCAAGTTAGTGTAGCAAGAGAAAACAAAGAATAACAGACTTTTGATCAATTGACAAGATCTCCTGGACTAATGGCCTTCAAAATTTTCATCACTGCCCCCTTCACTTCCACAGTGATAATTCTATAATACAGTCATTACAAACAAACTTGAGAGAAGCAGCCATTAATTTTGGAGTTAATATTTTGTCATAAAATTGTTACATATACATAGCACGCACTCATAATACACACTCATGCGTACACAAATATACATAAAATGTTTAAGAAAATATCTCATTTGCATTTGACAAAGTACAGCTATTTCTATTTTGCTAGGTCTCTCTGCCTCTCTCTAAAAAGTTACTTCTTCAACAAGCCATAACAGTGCTAAAAAGGTGGATGGGAGGAAAGGTCGTTTTGGAAAACGCATTAAAGCAAGGTTCCCTGAACAAGTACCAGACAGTAAAGAGATAATTCAGGACTTTGGAAACACACAGCAGTATTAACCTTTGAAATAAAATCAAAATTGAATTTCACCATATTTGGGGCTACTGAGGTTTTAAAAATATTTCATGCCTCATTTGCTATAAAAGTTATTCAATCTCAGTGAAGTATCAAAGAAGAAATCAACATAATGATTTTATGGCAAATTGCCAGAATAATTTGATTTAACTGCTTCGCACATGGTTATTTGTCCTTTTTTGGTTGATCACTTTTATAATGACTAGCCAGCCAGCTCTGGAGCTGCAGGTATTTCAGTAACAACATACTATGATTAAAGCAATTTTCATGCTTTGCTGGTACAAAAAGGACAAAAAAAACCCCAAAAACCAAAAAAACCCAACAAACCCAAAAAACTCTCCGGTGGTGGGGAATGCAGTGACAGTAATAAAACTCCCCAGACTAACTTTTCAGAAATGCCAAATTCACAACCCCATGTCAGATGATAGCCTCAGAAAAATTAATCCAGCTGTGATGGACAAGTTTGGTCCAAAATGAAGTTTTCAAATTGAAAAACATATACATTAGATTCCTCATAAAACCTGAACAACTAAACTAATATCAAGTTCAGTTGCTTTATTTCATAGATCCTTGAAGAGGCAAGAAATGCAAGAAAAGTTGCATTTTAGAAGGTCCAACTTTGATATAAGGCCTTGAAACCAGTCTTAGAGCTTAAATTTAGCCATGTAGGACAGTGTGAGGAGGCAATATTACCTAAGTACATTAGTTGTGTGAGTTGTAACCCAAAGGAATACTTTAGTTCATCACCCACTGGACAACAGTTTCAGAAATATCTATGCAATAATCATATTTATCCTTATTTGCTTCTTTGCCGAAAAAAAATGGAAAAAGATCTCTATAAAAGACATATTAATACAGACTTAACATAATTAAGCACGTAGTTTTTATAGGGGGTAATTTTTGAAAGACTGCCAAAAATAACATTATGGCATCCTTGCACAATTAACATGCTTTGTGAGTTTATAGAACCTTCCACTTTTAAAAAGCAGACAATGTGCTAATTCTACTCATTTAAAGTCTAGAGGCTGCCCTGTTTAAACTATGTAAATTACCAACCTAAAGCAATTACTCCATCGTATTGTCATCACATCATTAATTCTCTACAGGTTAAACAAATTTGGATTCATATTTGCAATTTCCACATTGCATCAGCAGCTCTTTCAGCATATTATTTTAGGACAAATTAATTAAGACAAACTGGTATTATAATTTTACTAAAATATTAATTTTTGAGAAGAAAAAGAGATTCTGATATTGCTACTGAGTTCTAATATACTGCCAAAGTTACTAATGTACATATATTTCATTTTTACATCATTACATTCAAGCTGGTATCCTTATGAAAAATACAGGGTGCAAAACATCCAAAGCCATATGATTGCATTAGGAATGTTTCCTAGCCTTACATGCTCTTAGCCTTTACATGTTTATTTAGGATTTTCTGTCCAAGTATTGCCTAATATACAAATACATGGGCATGTACCATATTTGCTACAACCCAATCTGCTTGTTTGAAATGCTGAAAATTTCTATCACAAGAAAAAAGTACACAGGTAGAAATGAGATCTAAAATGCTGCTACAAGAGAAGGGGCTCTGGATTATAGGGTTGTGGTGAGAACTGGATACTGAACTAAGACTTGTTCGTGTATCTTCTTTTCGATAAAGATCTGACAGAAGAACATTTATCCTCTCAGCCCACTCTTAGCAGCTACATGCCACTTCATTTATCCATATTATGTTCGCCTCCTCAGATCTACCTTCCAAGCTACTTGTCTGAACACTCTGTAGCTTGTTTTTAACAAAATGAGGTAAGAAAATAGATTACACAGTCTTTGCTAGTTCAGTTTATTTTGACTAAATGGGATTAGAGAGAGCTGTAAATTTTGGCAGCAAAACAGTGACAAGCCATGCCACGTGGGCTGAAGTCCATAATCTTTTCAGCTGATACAATGGCTGCCTGAAGAAAACATTGAACCAAACTTTAAGAACACATATACTTCAGAGCAGAAGGAACTATCTGCAGTAACTGCTGGAGACGCGGGAAATGACATAGCCTTGCCCTACTCTCTAACACTGCAGTGCAGCCCAAGGACAAGCACCATTCCAGTACAACACACTGAAAGAGCAACATACTGCAGGATGTGAGCTTACCTCCTAACCCACTCATGCTCTTCAAGAAATGTGAATAAGGTAATTGTACTATACGGCTACTTGGAGAACTTGTGCCACACACAGTAATATCTATCTGTATTCTTTCTTTCTCATTCCCTCTCTTGAAATATAGAGCATATATTCTAGTTGTTAAACTGTCATTGAAAAAAATCATAAAAGACTGCTTTTGACTTTTGTGGCTTTTTATTTTTCTCATGCACACCACGCTCACCCATTCTAGCTGCAACAGTGCTTCTAAGATTCCATTTAAAATCTGATTTTATACTAACATTTTCACAGATAAAGACCTTTCTAAATTTCTAATATTAAGCAAGGTTTGCTTTGATAAACTGAGTTCATGAAAACATCATTTCTCAATATAATGAAAAGACTCCTTTATTAGTATTCAGCTTTAGAGCAAAGACATTACATTTCAAAAGGTAGGTGTTTTACAGAACGTATTTGTACCAGAGACACTTCTTTTGGGTACTGTACTCACAGCTGGTCTGTTTTAGGACACTGCATTTTCTCTAATAGAAGTTTTTGATCCTTGTGTCAAGCAAAACAGCCATTCCAGAGGTGGAAGGCAGTTCATTCCCTATATCTTGTCTGGCTACATATGACATATTTTTGAGGTTACTAAATGGAAGTAGAAAATATATCTTTTACGATAAAGTATAAAAATAAACTAAAACAGATGGGCAGAATGCTCAGAAGTCCACTTAATTCCTAGACGGATGTAAGAAAGTGCCATGTTGAGCTATATGCTGCTTCTGAGATGAGAAAATGAAGGAATCTCATAGTTATCTGAGGGAATTACCAAAACAAAACATAACAGATATTCCTAGTGCTAGTCTGAAATGCCACTGAATGCTTACTTCGTCTTGGTAACATGGCATTTTATATTCATTTTTATTCTCCTTCAAACACAATTTATAACATTTCACATTGGGAATAAAAATAACTTAAAGGTGCAGCAGCCATTTAACACAAAAAAATCCACTTCTTTAAACTCAGGGTCACTTTACATAGTTAAGCCTTCATTACAGAAACATTGCCTTTGGCCATCATAGATAACGAGGTTCATCCAGACACACTGATCCACTGAATAACTAATGGCAAAATAGAACAACCAAAAATATTCATGGCTTTGTAGTCCTATAATATTAGATTCCGCCAAAAAAAGAAAAAAAAGGTTGAAATACATAAATGTAATTAAAACAGAAGATGACATTGTCCCCTCACTCCCTTTCTTTTTTAATCCTATTTTTGCCATTTTATAGGCTGCAAGGCTGGAGACAAAAAGACAAGCAATTTGGCCTGCATTCTTCTGCTGAAAATGAGGAGCATTATAAAATTTTATTCAGCCATTCATTCAAGGTGACAATGCACTAGACACAGGACAATAAGAATGTCAATTTAAAATCTTCAGATGATATAAGGACAACTGTTTGGTCACTGTACCGCATCAGCCCTTTTATAACTACTCAAATCACATGTCCCAGTATGATGCAAGTATGCAGTTTTGGTATTTTGTGTCATATAGACCTTCAAATATTCATATATTTGTTCCAACAAAGATTAATTTCAGGAAGAAACCTTATTTGAGCCTCCTTTAAGACTTTGTTTCATCCCAGATTTTTGAAAAATCCTAGAGTGGAGTCTTATCTTGGTTAGCGCAATGCAAATTTAGTAGCCCCAGTGACACTACTCTAATTAAAAAAAATATGTGTAACAAAGCTTTAAAACAGCTTATTTCAATTGTTGTAACAAAGTTGAGACCTTTTATTTAATTAACTTCTAAATAAGGTTTTGAGATTTAATATGAATCATTTGGAATTTAAATTTGGCCACTTATATCCCCGCAAAAGTATATTGGTACTTGTGAGATCAGCATTACCTTGTAGTAACTCCCTGCATTTAATTTCAAAGTTCTTACAGGGCTGCAAAACAGAAATGTTTCTTATTTGTGTTTTCAATTCAGAACCAGAACTTATCCCAGGGCAATAAGCAAATTTTGTATAAGATCTTAAGATAAAGTTAACATTACATTGCACATAGAAAGTAAATTTACACAATGATTTTCAGAAAGCTGTTCAAATAGAGTATATACAATGTTTCTCTACAGCGTTGCCATTTTTTTCCATGATAGGCTTCAGGTACAACCAGATTAACAGCAAAAATGTTTTATAAAGTTTCTGATCTTTTGAGATCTTTGGCTCACAGTATAGTGCATGCTATGCCATGGGTTTTTAAACAGAATTCTTACTGGATGAGGTATGAATTTCATATAGTAAATCAGCAACAAAATATGGTTTTAACAATCTCTTTAGATACATTTTCAGACACAGTTTCTTGGCATAACAGGCTTATGACACTATAAACACATTATCGTTTACCACCTAGCTGTAGATTTTTCACAAAAATTTACCCTAACAATGAAGCAAACCTACCTACCTACTTCTCCTTCTACCTTCAGTTAATATAATTCCACAACTGACAAAAGGAGAAATGTATTTTATTTGGGAAGCTAATGTCAAAAGTGCAATCAAATTAAAAAGTAGAACGCAGGTGGAACATAAAAAGTCTCTTCAGCCACCCACTGATCAAATAATTACTATGCAAGTGGTGTTATTATCGTTGTTGGGTGGGTTTTTTTAATAAAATAGAAAGCCTTAAACTTCAGGTGATTATTAAAATCTTACCTCTACAAGCCCTGTAACAAAGAAGAGACAGATGTATTTCAGACCCCCCTTTTGTTACTCTTTAGGTTACAAAGTTCTCTCAGTCTATACAACTTTATAATTTGCGGAGGAAGGGGATCTAAGATATTAAACATTTTCCTTGGGAAGGGAAATTGTTTTAAATAAAAGAATCTATTGTAAT
Organism: Nipponia nippon; assembly: GCF_047370975.1. Classification (NCBI taxonomy): domain Eukaryota; kingdom Metazoa; phylum Chordata; class Aves; order Pelecaniformes; family Threskiornithidae; genus Nipponia; species Nipponia nippon. Next base: position 89,022,219 of record NW_028262290.1, on the reverse strand, counting down.
TCAAATGGAAGTATATGTTTCAAAACATCAGGATGAGAGAATTAATTAAGGAAACACAATAAATATCAAACCGAGTTCTCTTCCCACTCACATTAATTTCAGAGCAGTATAATCCCATCATCTTTCATAGAATTTTTCCCAATTTACCATTGTCATAAGAAGTGTGGAGAATATCAATAAGGTACTTCAGTTTAGGCAGCATTATAATACCAAAAGAATGGGATACTGAGTGAGAGTGAAAGGATTCACAAAATTGTCACCAATGTAGGAAACGACTTTTTACTATGTTCTCTGGAAACTCTCACTATCAAATATCGTTGCAGTTAGGAGACAGATACGTTCAAAAAAATCACAGCATTACTAGCTAAAAATATCCAAAATTTTAATATTAATGTAAAAACCAAAGCTCTGTTTATTTTTATTTAGTCATTGTTGATATATATAAGCTGAAGAAATTTAATAATTCAAGATTATAATTCTCCTACTAACTTATTATTTCCACAGGTATGATACAGTCAAAAATAATAACAATATTATATGGTCTATTCCATTCTATTCTATATGTAATAACAGTCCTTAATAACCACAGAACATGTTCTAACACTGCTTTAGTTGACCTGAAATGCATGGAGGGACTGAGTCTAAACAGAAGTAGTCCACCGAACTCATGACCGTGAGGAAGGAGAAGTAAGACCTACATGCTGTCCCTGAGAAGCATTATATCTGAAAACCAGATAGTTTTGGATTAATCAAGTAAACTATGAAAAGACAGAGGAGTTCTTAGTTGTTAGCTATTTAACAAAAAACTTTCTGTGTTCTCAGAATAGAAATTGGTTTGGATTAGATAGCAAAAAGCAATTCAAAGGCAGCTTACGCATGCCTTTCCAGCATATGTAAAATGTCAGGACTAAGTCATTAGCAAATTTTGCTGCATTGCTGCATATCCTCCTGTCCAGAGTATAAACAAATATATTAAACTAGGGCAGAATGTGACACTTGGGAGTTTTAGACCTTCTGCACCAACTTCTTAGAACTAACCCTATATAGAGAAAAATCTCCATTTTCAATGCACACATTGTCTATATGAGCAAAAATGAAAATACAAAAATAATATCAAGAGCTGTGAACAGTACAGTGATTTTTATGTGCTTATTTATGTTTACATTTTAGAGGCTACAGGAAGCTCCATGGACTTATTTGTAGGTACCTCAGAGCTGGTTATTTTAAAAATAGACGTAGAACTCCAACAGGACTCCAAGTTATCGTGAGGGCTACCATGAAGGTCACTGTGTACTCCCTCAAGCAGTGTCCTGTAGGTGACAAGATCCCTGATTAGAACCTCTGCCCAAAAACCTAGTTCAAAAGTGGTAAGGAAAGCTTCCATAAATTAAGCGTAAAGAATTTCTACTCTCTTTTCATGCAAAATCCCACTGTGAGATGTCTCATTTATTCTGGCTTGTCTTTCTTAGTTTCCTTACATGCAAAACAGAGATAACACTAGCCTCCCCAGGTGCATGAGGGAAGAATATGGTGATAGATAGGCAGTTAGTTAACATTCCTGAAACACTATCTATGTGTTAGAATATTCTAAGATATATGGATGTAAATGGAATAAGCTGTCAATTGTCATCATAGAAAAATCTCATGGTTTTTAACCCACAATTGAATGTATTTGTTTACAGTCTGGACAGTAGGATATACAGCAATGTTGCAAAATTTGATAATGACACCAGTCTTTTAATTTAGTGAAGTCCAGAGGAAGCAAAAAATATTATGCAATTTGTCAGTATAATGGCAGATTAACATTGTGCAAGTCAAGTCACGCTGTGAAAATTTGCATGAGTCATACATATTGTTAGGTTTTAAATTAACTGTGTCTACTCAGGCAAAAGTCTTGACATGTCACTGCAAGTGAGCACACTGAAAACATTAATAGTGCTGAAATAGCTATAATAGGAGTATCATCAAAATGGTAAGGTGGGTGAAGAGATGGATGGAAAATAATGGAAAATATTTTGCTGAAGGAATATTAATTATATTCTCCCAGATATTATTGTGTTCCATTCTATATACTCCAACTCAAAGTGAATGCTGCAGAAGTTTGGAGGGCTGCAGGTTGATTTGGAAATACCTCCAGAGGTAGGTGAAAAATAATTTAGAAATGAAACAAATTAGAAGGGGCATTATATCCTGACTCTGTGCAGAGTCATCTGAAAAGATTAAAGGCATTTAATGAGTGTCACAGAAAACAGAGCCAGGCCAACTCAACCATCTTAATTCAGAAAACCAAACTCAGTAAAGACTGAATAGAAAGAAATTTAAAATGTATTAATGTAAATAGTTTACAAAATGTCATTATGAAAGACAGAGTTCAGATGCTCAGTAGAATTCAGAAAAGAAGGAGCATATAGATAAAGGGATCCACCATAGACACAGTAAATTGGGTATTACAACAAGGGATACAGGTCCCGTCTCACTCCAACTTTGAATGTTCAACAATTTCTAATTATTAGAAGTAAAAAAGAATTGTATTTTAGTGCTTTTTATTTTGTAGTTGTTCATTATCTGTTTTAAGAAGCTTTGAAAATACCTACTCATCCTCACAACCACGGTGATTTGTAATGGTTCTTAATATTTTTAGTTATCAAACTCATTTCTGCAAAATGTAAAGCAATATGCCCTGTCTGACTCTAGATGTTCACTCAAATAAACAGTTAATCACTCTGGAGTCTCTTTTTTCCAGGTGGTGGAAGAAAATCAAATGAGAGTTAAGAAAAGGGGGGGAAAGAAGATAAAGCAGTCCCTATTGTCAGGAAATCAAGTCTTCTCTCAATGTTGAGAAGACAGTGGCTTTGTGTACAATTTTATTGTAAGAGCCAGTCAAGACAATTACTTCATCATTTCCTTCTACCAGCTGTGCACAGGAGTCATAAATTCACCTCTTCAGTACCTTAGAAGAATTGATCTTGCCGTCTCCTAAAACCAAGCAAAATAATGTTACCATGCATTGCCGCTCTTGTTGCTCCTGAAAACAGTATCAAGATTAGCTTCAGTCTGTCTAACCACATGGCTCGGGGATGGCAGCAGCCAGGATCGCCCTTCCCTCCAACAATGATTCTTTCCTGGTCTTTAGAAGTTAATCCTTTTTTGCTTCTCACTGATCATATTAATTTCTTGACTTCATGAAAGCAATCCTGTTCTTTCTGATTCTTTGGGAAAATGCCATGAGAGAAATAAATTAAGTGGTGTCAGGTTTTGGAATTGGGAGTGGGCTGGAATATAAAACACAAATGTAATGACAGAGCTTCTTACACAAAGGAAAGTTTAACAAACCCATATTGTACTTTGGAAGTGGCAGGAACAGAGGGTTATATCTGCAAGGCTGGCACAAATGGACACTTTTCTCCTTTATTCCTTCCACATTCTGATGCCTGCAACTTGTTTGATCATACCGCTTCTCCAGTTCATGTAAATGTCCCCAAAACTCCTGCTGTTTTGCTTTGTTTTCCTGCATCCGTCTTATAAACGGTTGCCTCCCAGAAGATATGTCATTTTTTGTGTTCCTCATAGCTGGGAAAATAAATAGGATCATGACTCTCTCAAAACAGACTTTCCCTTTCATTCATTTTTCATGATATTTTAAGATGGTTTGAGCTTTCCTAGTTAATAAAACTTTATGCTAAGAACATTTGGCAAGAGCACATCCCTCATCGAAATATTCTCTCCTCCTCTGCAGGGGGAAATCAACTGCTTAGGCAGCTTAGAAGTTGTTTGCTGTTTAGAGGAGAAACCAAAAATCCTTCTAGCAGTTGATACTTTGAAAAAATAAAAATCTGTGTGTAACACACTAGCTCACAGAACATTGTGCTTTCTTTGATTTGAAGCACAAAAGGCTTTTAGCCATTCTGTAAAAAGAATCTGTGGGGAAGGTAAAGTGTTAGCCTTAAACAGCATATGCAAATCTCATACTCCTCTAGAGAAGGAAAAAGACCAGAAGCTGGACAGAGAAGTTAAATCCAAATATACAACTAACTACATGTCTTCGTGCTTTTGAAGGCAACTTCTGCTGTGATATCAATGTGAAAATAAAGCACAGCAGAGATGTTTAGTGGCAAGAAGAGCTGCCAACCAGTATTTGATCAATTCAACTGAAGAGATGTTTCAAAAGAGACACCAGGTTAGCTGAGGCATGCTTCTGGTGCAGACTTCACATCTTGACCCAAGTGAACATCACATTGAACCAACAGATGAGAACAGGTGGGAACAAATGGTAGAGTGTGTTCAAAGAGCAATTGGCTTTATCAGTCTGTGGCTGTAGGGATCTCCTTCAACTGAACTATGTCTCTGAGTTAGAGATATTTGTCCATCTTCACAAAATGTTTTGAGATTTTCCCCTGAGAGGCTTTGTATAAAATGTGAAATTCTGTTAGAGGACTGCCTCTCCAAAATGCAAGATGACTTCCTGCCAGGAAGAACATGGCCATAAAGAGACATCGTCCAATTCTGCAGTCACCAAGGTCTCTAAATTAAGCTGAATAAGCAAATGGAAGCAGGAATCCCTCAGTGAGAGAGAAAATACGCAACAAAGCAGAAATCCAAGAGAACCTTCTCTGACAGATGCTGGACTGAAAGAAGAGGACTCATCCTGAATTCATGGTTTCAGCTCAGAATGGCTGGAAAATACACAGCTGACAGTTTTTATTAACAAACTGTTTAACCACTTAAGAATATGCAAAATTGGCTTATGCTTTATTTTGGGATGCATGCCGACATAAAATGGGAAGAGATGTTGTACTGAGTGAAAGAGACCATTTCTGCAGGAACCACCAACAGTTTTCATGAAACACTCTTCTTTGGGGAAAAAGTAGATTAACAAGACTTGGAAAAACTAGGAATATCTAGAAAAAAACCCCTACTTTCAGCATGAGGATGAACCCACTCCAGCCCATAAAGAATGAGTAATTAAAAGCAAATATCAAAAGGCAAAGGATACAACAGAGGATTACTTAGATTATGAAAGAGCCAGACCAACATTCACACACAAAGACAAAAGATGAATACAGAACTATGACACATGTACACTGCACATGTCACAGACCTATCTACATAGCACACCAGTGAGATAGGGAAGTATTGTTCTCCTGTTTTACAGTTGGGACAATCTGAGGTTCAGGGATTAACAAATTTGCTTTGAACTTTGCCTGTGTGCAGCTCATGGTTTGGTTTTGGTTTTGTTTTTTTTTTTTTTACAAAGGATATTGTGTCAGAGCCCCACTTAGTGATTTAACAACAGAACCTTTCTTATAATATTATTTAAAGCCATGCACCCGATTTATTCCAAAAGTACACAGTAAGAATATAAAATAAAAGATATCCATAAAATGTCCATTATAATTTCATCCTGCCCAAAGAAAGGTGTCACTACTGCTTCAAACACGTGAGTTGTATCTTACTGCAGCTGAAGAGCCAGGTAAGTATAAACTTGGATTTGTACTTAGAATAATGGATTAGTTATATAAGCATAACAGCTAATCACGCCTATTCTCAGCTTGGTAAAACAGATAGGCCAGTGATTAACTAACCAAGATCTAAAATTTGGGAATCAATTGCAATTTCAGATTCCTTGTTTTCATATATTAAATCAAACTTGCTTATATTCTTACACATTATCATATTTTATACATTTTTATGTATGTGCTATTAAATGTTATTATAAATATGTTGCTATCATAACGAATAACTTTGAGGGAACAGATAGCAAATTAGAGCACAATTTAATGATATTTACCTACTTGAGAATCACTTCCAATATATAAAATTTATATGCTAGTACAAGAGTGGTGCAAAGGATAAAAAACACTGATAAGAATTAAAAAAAAATTTAGTCTAAAACACACATCAATGATGAGTCTAATAAGAATCATCACCCATCATCTCTTATGGAAAAAAAATCTCCAAAGGTATTTTATTCACAAAAGAAAAAGTACACAACTAAACATATATAAATGGATTATAAGCCATGGAAGAGTGCATAACATTTGACAAGGAAAAAGTTTCAAAATGATGATATGAAGCAGAACTTTAAAAAAACATTTTTGACTTACTGGTAGTTAAAAGGTAATGTTAGCATTTGAATCAGTTAGAAAAAAATGTATTAAAGCATTACAATTTACATTAGAAATTTATATTAAAAAAATCCTAAATGTTTAACCTGTGAGAACACCATGCAATAGAGCAGCTTGAACTTTCTTCAAGATTTGATTCTGTAAACTGTACTGAAACAGATAGATACTTAATTTAGGCTAGTTCATGATTTTTCCTAACATAAACCTACCAACTAAATTAAGTTAAACCAGATAAATCACCCACTGCTTAGGGATCAAACTTAGGGCAGAAATGTATCGACAAATTGTTTGGAAAAAGATTTACTGCTGTCAGCATTAATGAACCCTTGATGGCTTTACCACTGGCAGTGTCAGAAATCTCATTTAATACAGAGGTAATCTTTCCAAACTCTTCAATCCCATGGCTTCAAAACACAGTAATAATGATCACATTCAAAACTTTCTTGCTATTTTAAAACAGTGAGTTCATCTTGAACTATTTTAAGTAAGGAAAACTGAAAACAGATTCAATCAAATGGCAGCGAGGGGTTTGGGGCAGATTTCACTCCATGCTTGTGCCAACTTCTCTCAGTCCTGATCTCCAAAACACCTGGTTGCCAAATCCACAGACTACACAAAGCAAAGGCTGGCAGCCACATCTTTGGTGACATATGTTTGGTTTGCTGTCTGTTCAGGGAGGGAACAGGATGAGATTACTAAGCGTATCATTTGAGCCATTTGGTGCAATGTTTAATCGCCGAATTAGGGACTGGAAGAGGAAAAGGAGTAAAAAGCCAGTATTTTGCCATTTGATTGAAAGTATTTAGTGACAGTGAAATCCACACTATTTAGTACGCATTTTCAAAGCAGAAGCAATAGTCTATCTTTGTTTGCATTATACATTTGTGAAAATGGTTACTGAGCAAAATAAAAAGCATATAAAACCCACAGTTTTTCCAGCATTCCCTTTCCTTGTAGAGATTATAATTTAATCCCTGGTTTTCAAACATTTATATCTTAAAAACTAAGCATGAATATTCTGCCAGGTTTAGAATTAAACTTAGGGTTTTTGTATTCATTTGAAGTTGGCGTCCACATATTGCCAAAGAAATGTCTTAAATTGCATTTATTCTCAGTAATTTTACTGTGGTTTTTTTTCACAGCTGATATTCATCCAGTGCCATTATAATTATTCTGCTTTTCATTCTTATTTTTAATACCAGTTCATTTGCTGAAAAAAGAAACTGTCATCTCAACTTGATGACAAAGGTCAACACTTGTTTTTAAAACAAATAGAGGCTGGAAAAAAAAAAAAAAGATGTTTCTAACCTCTTGAGTAGTTTTCAGCTTGCACATACTCCTCCTTATAGATATTTTCATTTTTCTACATACAAGTGATAATTGCATACACTATGAATTCGAACAAAAATTAATTGTGATGGGAAGAAACAGCCTGACAGGGAAGGCACAAAAACATCTTGTGCAGAGAACTGATTTTTTTTTTTTTTTTTTACTCACAGAAGTTAGTGTTCAGATAGCACAAAAGTTACCTGAACTCACTGACATGTAACAATACATACATACATAGGTGAAAAAATTTGTAAATCCTTCTTCATCTGCTCTGACCACAAATGACAAACTACCGTAAATATTGGTCTCCTGGTCCTATTACAACCTCCTTTTCTCTCTCACTCTTTTTCGGAAAAAGAAAGGGAAAAAAAAGATTGTAAATTATATTACCTGTAGTGAATTTTTTTTTCTCCATAATGACCTTCTGATGCTTTCTGAATAGGAAACCTGTAAGCACCATGCTTTGAGGTGCACTGCCTACACCTCCATCCTAGCCCCACCTGTAAGCGGAACTGCATCGGTAGGGACCACTGAGAGGGGCACAGCAGGGAAAGCCCCACAGGAAGTCTGCTGCCTCCCTGGGGCCCGGGTTAAGGGCATCACTAGGAAAATTCCTAGCCTGGTACAGCTCTCAGACTACTACCTATTACTGCTCTTCCATGTGGGTGGCGATGAAGCCTTAACATGTAGTCCAAGAGCGATGAGACTTCAGGGCCTTAGAACAATTGGTAAGAGAATCTGGAGCACAGGTTATTTTTTCCTCTCCTTCCAGTTGCGGGCAGTGATACTGGAAGAAACAAATGGGCCCAGCCTATTAATACATGCTCTGTGGCTGGTGTTACCACCACAATTTGGGGTTTTTCAATAATGGGATGGCCTACATGGCACCAGGCTTGCTGGAGTCAGATGGGATTCACCTTTCTCAAAGGGGGAAGAGGATCTTTGCTCACAAGCTAGCGGGGCTCATTGACAGAGTTTTAAAGTAGACTTGAAGGGGGAGGGGGATAATATCAGGCTTGTCCGTGACAAGCTGCGGGATGAGATGCCAAGGTTAGAGGGACAGGATTCTAGTGAGGGCCCTCAGCCTGTTGCTCTGAGACGTTCTGGCTTCACTGCAGCACACTTGAAGTCTTACAGAGATAAGCCAGGGGCTCCTGAGGTAATAGGTAATAGGTAATAATTCCCAACAGGGAAACACCAGTGAAACACCTCAAAGGAATTAAGAGGTGTTCCTTTACAAAGGTGACATGGCCGACAGCCCAGCTGAACTGCCTCTACACCAATGCACGCAGCATAGGCAACAAACAGGAGTTGGAAGCCACTGTGCTGCTAGAAATCTACGACCTGGTTGCCATTACTGAAACTTGGTGGGTGGAATTCCATGACTGGAGTGCGGCTGTTGACAGCTACAGGCTGTTCAGAAGGGACAGGGGAGGAAATAGGGGAGGAGGCATAGCTCTCTACATCAAGAAATGCATAGAGTGTGAAGAACTGTCTCTGAAGAATAGCCATGAGCAGGTTGAAAGCTTATGGGTAAGAATCAGAGACTGAGGCAACAAAGGGAACCTTGTGGTTGGTGCCTACTGCAGGCTGTCCAATCAAGGGGAGCCTATAGACAAAGCCTTCTTACTCCAGCTACAGGAAGCATCACGCTTGCAGGCTCTCATCCTGCTGGAGGACTTCAACCACCCCAACGTCTGCTGGAAAAGTAGCATGGTGAGCTAGGAGACTCCTGGAATACATTGAGGATAAATTCTTAAGCCAAGTAATAGTCCTATCAGAGCAGATGCGATACCTGACCTGTTGGTCAGCAATGCAAGTGAGCGAACTGGTGACATCAAGTTTGGAGGCAGCCTGGGATGCAGTGATCATGCACTGATGGAGCTGTTTTAAAAAACTCACACTTTTGCATAAGTGAGGAACACAGAAACTTAAATTACAGTAAAAGAAAAGTCTGCAGTAAAATGGAAAGGAAAAAAAAATATAGAGCAACTAACATGAACATGAAGAGAGAATTTCACCCCAGGTGAACTGCTGGAAGAAGCTGAGAAGGAAAGCTGATTATTCCCTCCTCTGTTTCACTGTATAAGGCCTTTAAGAGGGGAAAGCCTCTGAGCAAGAGGGGAAAGCCTTTGTCTTTAAGGCAAATACTCTCACTCTTGACAATGCTGGCACAAAGGGATGTACAGGTAGCTACTCAAAGGAGAAACATGCTCTGGGGAAAAGAGGAAATGTTTTTTGGTTTATTGTGGGTTTTTTTCCCACCTCTAACTTCACTTCCAGACTGACAACCACCCCCCAAAAGAGAAGCACATTACTGGCACTAAAAAAATTTTGATAATACAGACTAAATTCTCAGCTGAGTTAAATAAACACAGTAGATCTTTTTCAGATACCCTATTTCTCTGTAAGAATATTTATCTGCAGAATAGTAACTATTATTTTAAAATACATACTCTTTAACCTAAGAGAGAATCCAATTTCCCTAAAGAGACAATATAGTTTCATAGAATCTGTGGTCAAATTCTTTGCTACTGTCAATGAACTAAATTATTATTATAATTATTATTGAATTATATTATTATCATTTAAATTATGCAGTTGCAAGCTCTAACACTAAGTTGTAGAGTTTTGCCCAGTCGTAGAGTTAAAGTGAAACAAGAATGTTCATTCCTTTGAAAGATAAACCTCAGTTTAGAGAACAAAATAGAACAATTCTGGCTTAAATTAGACAATTTAAACAACATAGAATATAGGAGATGTCCTCCGTGCTTGGGAAATAAAGTCAGAAAAAATTACCATTATGATCTTTTATTCATTCTTTTGTGCTTTTAGTGTTACAACTCTTTTAGTGATCATTTCTGTACTCCCCTCTCTAAGGCTTTCACATAAAAAATAAAAATAAGGAGCTTGCACTTTAATGTCTTGGCAATATTCTTGTCACAGTGCAAAAGAAAGACCTAAGTGAATGGTTGCCTTTATATCTTTCTCTCACACTATTGTGCCACATCTAGTAGTGTGCAAAATAAAATAAATAAAAAGCTGCATGTTAAGGAAAAAAAAAACAAAACGCTTCTAGTACAGAATAAAAGAAAAGGTGACATTCTTACCCAGTATTTTGGGAAAACAAATTTTCAACATTAGATTCCAAATTGACTTCCTCAGAAAAATTAATCCTGTCTGGTGAGGAAATTATTTTTTTGGGGGGACACTAAAACAGTATTAGGACAACTGAAACGGAAATCAGTATGTCAACAATCAAAACAAACCACACCATTCAAGAAACCTACCATAGTGCAGCACTTTGGCATGACTGTCCAGAGTGCCTGATTTTAATCTCCTGACACAAGAAGCATACTGACTGTTTAAAAAAAATTTTGCTCTAAAGTTGCAGGCATCCCAAGATCATGCAGAAGTTACCCTTCTTTCTCTTTTTTTCAAATAGCTATGCTCACATTATTATTAAAAAAAATGAAGTCAAACGCAATAACTCTTCCATAGACATGCATCTGTTGCATTAAAGCAGCGCTTTCATTGTATGTTAAGAAAACAGAGCTCCAAATTGTTGGGGAAGCAACATACAATGGCATTTTTCCACTCAAGTAAAACTCTTGTTAAGGTTGACTTAATCTGAATAGAAACATTGCTCTAACACTTTTGCAACTTTTTAATGTTGGAGTTTGGGATTAAACATCTTGAACTGAATCACTTTCTCCCTAAGAGTAGAGCCCTTGTCATTAAAAAACCCAAACCAAAACAACTTAAAAAAATCATCAATCCCAACTTATTTAGAAGTACAGAAAATTGTTTAGGTGTCAGGAATTACTTCAGGGTTAGAGTTGCATCCATGCTTCCATTAATAGCATACCTTATTACCTACTTCATTAATTTTTTTTTGTTAAAGAATTCATCTGAAGAGAAATAAGATAATTTCCTCACCTCATTTACTTCCATAATCACAATCCTGTCAAACAATTACCTTTCAAATTAGAACCTGATAATGCAACTATTCATAGAATTGCCATACAGACCAGCCATGGTTCTGCCCAGCCTAGAACCTCCAATGGTAATCATTACAAGGTACTTGAGGAGAACACAGAAAAAATGTGGTTACAGAATAATATTCCACAGCAGAACTACTTTCATAAAGGCTACAGATTTAGAAAAGAGAGCAAAGTTAAACTGTTAATTGGCAATTACCCTTCTTTCAGGAAAAGCGTTTGTAAAATTTAGTCCAATTCCGTCAAAAGACTTTAACTGTTGACACAAAAGCAAGGAGCATTTAAAAAAAAATCAGAACGAACCTTTTGTCCTGAAAAATGACAGTCTGCTGCCAATGCCACTCATAATAACAAAATGATAATGCTAAAGTTATTGGGTTATGATGAGGTAAATAAAGCTTATTTAATTTCTGATTTAACAATGGTAAGAGTCTGACAAAAAAAAGGACACAATCTAAAAAATTCACACACACAAAAAATCTAAATCTATTTAAGAATCCAATTAAGTGCATTGATATTTTTAAAACAATATTTCTTTTCACTGCTATAAACTATTAATCAGGAATAAAGTATAGTGGAGATAAACTGCTCTATGAACAGGATAAACAGGATTTGTTTTTTTAAATGAAATATTAAATAGTAAAAGCCATTATCAGGATTCCTAATTCTAAGTCAACACAGATCTGGCATATCAACATGATAAGTAGTCTGGTGGAGGAACAATATGAGTAAAATATATTCTTCTACTTCTGTGGGCCGCTGGGAATTGTTCAAAGAAAAGGCAATTTCTTCATAGACAACATGGTTATTAGGGCAGAATCTAAAGATAGCAGTGCATATTACACATACTTGTTAATACAGAGAATATATGCCCCAGCCCAAATGCGTCAGGTAAATTATGAATGCATATGAATCAACAAAAATAGTAATGTAGGTAAGAGGGATGTGAAATAGTTGTCTTCAGTCTAACTTTGTCGTCTTCATCATAGCAATAAGCATTTGAGTCACTTCCTGTTAAAGACGTGAACAGATAAATTATAAGAAATATGACTTATTTCACTTTCTTTTGGTCATAATTACTTTTACCACAGAGTCCAGAGCTAAAACTGATCAGGAAGCTCCTTTCATACCATCCTTCCCTACCATCCATTGAAATTTTTGAGATACTGAATACTCTTCTTAGCCTAGACCATGAAGTCGTAACCTGAAAAACATTTGGAAATAACACACACATAATTCAAAATTATGTCAGCTTTTCAGAAATGTATGCTTTCATAATATAGAAGCTTTCTAGTTTGAAAGCTAAACCCTGTGCAAACTTGTTTAATAAAGATATACAACTTTTTATTTAAAAGCTTTCTAAAATTTTGTAATGAAAAACACTTTTCAACGACTAGATGACCTAAGTGAGTACCATGAAATATGTAATTTTGGTTATCTTGACTTGGTCACTACTTTGGGTGGAAAAAACTGGGTGGAAAAATCTGTCAAAAATGACAAGTTCATTTTTAAGTATCCTGCAAAACAAACAAACAAACAAATAAAAACCTCACCGCCTCGTTGGCAGGTCTTACTTGGAATACTGTTATGCTATGCATGTAAACACAAGAAATTACTTGAATAAAGTGGTAGTATCATGTCTGATAAAGAAAAAAAAAATCAGAAATACAAATGGAAGGTGAAAGTAGGAATATTATTTTTACTAATCATAATGTAACAAACAGCAGTTTTCCTTGTGAAGAGGGAGAGAGAGGGAGATGGGAAATGAACAGTTAGTAACTCTTAATGACCCACCTTTGGCTATCATAGTATTACAGCTAATTTGTTCCAAACCATTCTCCATACCAACATAAAATTCTTTTGAGCAGATATGATTTTTCCTGTATCTGAGAGAGATTATTTAATACAGGGGTTCAAAAGAGATGGGATTGCAATGTAGCCTTCTAATTCTGTACAGTACAGCACCACGTTGCAGTGTGGTAGAAGTCAACCTGGAAACCAAACTGAAGCATATGGAAAGATCTCAGTGAAATTACTTGGACACAGTGACCAAACAAGCTAGTAGGTGACACGGGAAACAGAGCCACAACTCAGAAGTGTGTGTAAGGAAGTTTTCCCCCATCTTCTTCTTTTCCCCTCTCCAACAATTTGTAAAGAACTTTTGGACCCTCTAGTATAACAGATGCCAGGAATGTATATAATTAATTCCAGTTCATGAAATGAAGCATACATTCATATTTAGGTTTAGATAAAGGAACCTATTCACATGAAAGTCCTGAAGTTTTACTGTTAAAAGATAAGATCGTCTAATCTATTCTTTTATTTTTATGAAAATTAAATTAACAAAGGAATTTAAGAACAAAGGAATTCAAGATATCAAGCATTTTTTGCTTCATATCTTGAATTCCAGACTATGAAGAGAACCTGAGATTCAAACTAGGAACTTGAATTGACCAGTCACAGCAGGGCAGAAACCAAACATCAGCCTCTTCAAATAACTTCCAGCATTGCTTTTATCAGATGATGCAGTATCAGGCATCAGCTGCTCCTTATGACATAGAAGATACACAGGACAAAACAGAAAACCAAATCACTGACTGTGTCTTCCTCCAACAAGAGCCTTCAAGCTTTCTGTATATTTTTTTTATTCCTGAAATTCTCACAGCTTTCCTGAGCTACTAGAACAGGGGCAAACCAATGCCAGTGATCTCATTAAATCCTCCTTTACCCAAGTCATGACAGATCAGCACAATATCTAAATCACTTTAATTCTCCCTACTGAGATTCTGATAATAGAAAACTATGCTCATCTGCAAATTTCCTATAGAGATGTAGACACACTGTAATTGACCGGGTGACCTCTGAAAAATTATGCTATTTCCACCTCTTACTTGTGACCTTCACAAGTATCTATAATTCTACAGAGCTGTGCTAGCATAAAATGCATCAAACTATATTTTAAAGCTGTGACAACTTTCAGCTTTTCGTATGTGATCTATAGTATATTTTTCAAATGAGAATGCATGCGTGTAAAGACATACTTATACACTCAAACGTTTGCATATACACATATATAAGTACATACACACACCCATATAACATCCCAAATTACTTTCCTGGGAACAATGAATTTGGCCCAGTAAGAATGCTTGCACCTGAGAAGTGCTACTCACTTGAAACCTCAAAGTATTTGAAGGTATTTCAGGAATTGATCTGAAGGAAATAGACACATGGTTCTTTTGTTCGTAGATAATAGCCAGCCACTCAAGTTCATTATCCATTTAACATTAATGCCCAAAGCAAGTTGTGCAACTGAGTTGGCCAGTGCTGCTCTGGAAAGCTGTTAGAAAGTGAAAAATGAAGAATAAAAAGAACCTTTATCTTAAAAAGAAAAACAAACTAAAAACTTTAGGAAATAGCAAAACTGTGTCTTACTCTATTCAGATAAAGAGTAGAATAAATTGCTTCAATGAAGTCTGTGTAGGTTTAGAAATCTGCCTCTGCATCCCTGTGTCCCTGGTGTATACCTCATTTAAGGATTTTCACTGCAACCTCATAGGAGTTGAGGGGATAAAACATTTTTACCAGACAGTCTCACAACCTGCCCAGAAGATACTAGTGCCCACCAGCATAATTCTCAGATCAGAAACTGATAATGCACAACTGCTTGGTGCTGGACAATTATTTTTTTTTGCTGAGCTTGAATTTTTTACATGGGGCACTTTATGCTGAACAAGGCAAATTACTAATTTAGCAATTATATATGCAATAAGATATAGCTACCAATATTGGATATTATCTTATATTTAACTTACCATGTAGTAATGACATCTATTGAGATTTTAATGAGAAATTAAATAAAGGTATTTAACACTTTACTGGATGACAGGGAAAGAGTCCTGAGTGAGCATATATATCATGTTATGGTTCTGATAAAAAAAAAAAAATAGCTATTTGCATCTTTTTATATTTGCTTAAACTTCGAGTCTGAATATTTTTTTAAACTGATCTATAAAATGGGTTGAACAGAAAAGGTAGAATTTAATCCCAAAGAAGCTGACATTCATGAAATTCATCACACTCATAAAAATACAATTTTATGCAAGCACTGTTCAGTTCAACCAGAACCAACCTACTCACTGTGCTGTAAAGAACCAGGCTTACCTACTTTAAATGTAGCGCTAAAAGCAGATAGTGCACAGAAGATGGAGGAAAAAACAAAGGGAAAAAACTGTCCCACTACAGAGACAAAAGTAAAGAAGGAATTGAAAAGGGCTATAACCCATAATTCTTTGAGTTACTAGCATTTGGAACAAACAAAAAAATTATCTTTCCAGTTTAACAATAATTACGTTCGTAATAATAGGTCAAACATAGCTTTACAATGGATACACCCTCAAACCTATTAAAGCCACAACTATTATAGCTATCTGCTACAAAGGCCTTAGAAGACAGACACTTTATAACTGGAAGCTATAAAAGCATTGAAAAAAATTAGACTTGTCTTTCATTCTTAATTTTCCCTGAAGACTCTGACATCTACTCTCGTAATAAGAAATACCAAATTGAGATATGACTCATGATTTCTTGTAGATTTGAATATTTTCAAGAATTTAAGAACTAAAATCCCCTATGTTCTTTAATAATACATTTCAAAATAACACAAAAGCGAGGTACACTTTTATACATGCTTTCTTAATAAGAAGTTCTTAGACTCTCTCCAAGGGCATACCTGGATGTGACTACGGGATGACTGAACACTGGCATTTTCTGAACATGTTGCGTGTCAAACTGTTGAGCGTTTCCTCCTGAAGATCAGCCCAGCACAAACATTGAACCTTAGGTAACCTGAAAACTTCTGAATTCAAGTCCTTGAATGCCTTAAAATTACACACCATGTTTCATGTCATATAAAGGCCATTTATGTTCATCCTTCTAGACCATAGCAGCACTCGCCTTCCTATTATCACTTTAAGCTACACATTCCAAATGGAGATGATCACTTCCTTTCTAGATTGTATTTGAGGGGGGGAGGGGGGATGCTTCTCCTCCATCATTCCCTTACATAAAGAAGGCTTAACCACAACCAGAAAAGATCACAACCATCAACATTCTGAAATCATTAGGCTGTTTCATCACTGAATTTCAACATCTATGACTAATAATTATTTATTATAGTGTGCAGAAGAATGTTTGCCAGAATTTCAAACTGCAATGAATAAAGCCCTAAGGGTCACAAGATTAATGATGTTTGCCTATGCAGCTCACTTTTCATCATGAGCTTGAAAGTCCCAAATAGTTTTCTGATGAATAGGAAGGCAGGCAAAAACAGCTGAGGAGGGATAAAAAAAACAAAAGGCAACAAACAAACCACAAGCCTTAGATATGATCAGAGCTGACTCGGAATGAGATTCAAGAGCTACTGAAACATGAGTTAATAAAAGCAACAGGACTAATGCACTTTGTGATGTACAGAGGCTGAAATTGAGACTGGAGTGGGAGGAAGGGAATTGACTGAGCTCAAATGCAACACTTTTTCCCTTTGGGAAAAATATAATTTGAAAGATTAGAACAGGAAGAGAGATGAAGAAGGAGGAAAGCAGTAGAGAAAGATATTTTTGCCAAAAGAGTGACAAATATGTTCCCCCACAATAAGAATCAAGACTAACACACACACACACACACAAATTATTCTTTCTAGTTTAGTTTAGTGCCAAAACAGTGCATAAAGACAGCAACTGAATTATGAATAAAGGTCCTCAACAGCATGAAAGTGGATTTTCTTGTCTTTTCAAAAAGCCCTCAAGAGACAGCACACTATCTTCTGTAATATTGCCCCAAATGGCGATGTGACTTGTGAACTCAGCAAATGTGCACAGCTTGACCAGGCACGTGATACTTCTTGAAAAAGCAGTCAAAAACAGCTACAGGGATACATACAGACAGGCAACCTGTAAGGACATCAAGAAGCCTAAGAGAAGAGACTTGCAACACAGACAATGAAAAAGCAAGAAACCTCAAGCTCAAAGCATCTTCTTTAGTGAAGCACCACACTTCTTTTTAAATTTTCAGTTGAATTAAAAAAAAAAAAATCCATGTTACCATCTACTACCATGATTAAAATCAAGTCATATCAAATTAGCAATCCATCATTACAAGCTCCTAAAGGCAGAATAATTTTCAGTATCTTTTTTCTTTCAAGAACAAATAAAGAGATTTGGTTCATACTAGTCAGGTAAAGTTGAGCATTCTGAGATTATAACTACTCGGACCTCTGAACTGAAGTTTATTGCCAAAGGGAATCTTTAAGTAAAAACATGGAAGCAGACAGCACACAGGGGAGAGGAACTGTAAATATCTCAACAAAGCTGCTAGCATTGACTAATGACAAATCTCAGGCAGAGCTGCCCAAGCCATGTACAAGACCAGACACATAAAGAGCATTCACACCACCTCTGGGGTTAGACACTTACTTCAGCTTGTGAATAGAGCTGGAGAAGCCCATTTGCAGCTGGTGAAGCACTAGGCTGGACCAGAACTGGAGATATTAGGCCCTCTTCAGGGCTCCCTTAATATGCTACACAGTTTTGAGCAAAGGATTTAATTCCTTTATGAATTTCATTCCCTGTTTATGCTGCCTCAAACACACAAACTAAACTCTTCCAGGACCACTGTTTTATTCTGTTACAACAGTGTCACGTGAGCACAATCTTGGTTAAAAAGTTCCCAATCAGAATTAGCAATTTTGAGTACAGACACATTCAGAGCAGGGTAGAAAGAGACATGCAGCATGTAGAGGACAGCAAGGTGCTGCTGAGTTTAGGCTTAGAGAGATGCAGGAGCAAAAAGGACAAAAGATCAACAGAAAAAAGAAAAACCCTTAGCAGTAACATCTTGCCTTTTTGAGGGGTTACACTTTCATCCCCCAGTGACTTTCAAGTAGCATGCTTACCCTCTACTATGGGAAAGGAAAACACAAGCCAGCACACAACCCTTAAAAGATTTCCAGTGTCTGCTTGAAGTGGTTTCCATAATGTAAATCAATACTCTTTCCCTGTTCCTTTTGTTTCCAGGTTCTTTTTATTCCCCTTAAAACAAATCATGAATTTGATTATTTTAACAAATTACAACACCAATTTTTATGCAGTTCCCTTCCATCTCCAGTGAAGCATACCATGTCCAGGATTAACACAGCCTGATGCACAACAGAACATTACAAAAATTATGTATCTTTTTTCCCTTAGTAAGACTGCTGCCATCAATAGCAGACTCGAATCTGCCAATTGTAATTACAGCTCTAGGATTTTATTGTCAAATACATTTCCCAGATAAATGGTTCTTGCCTTTTCAATGATTTTGACTGATGGGCTGAGCATGGAATTATCTTTTTTTAAAAGCTGGAATGTATGGGGTAATGCAAATTCTCTTGCCTTTTTACAGGCTATACAAAGCCTTTTTAAAAATGTATTTTTATTTTTAGTGCTTGTCTCTTATCTGTATGGCTTATTTTTCGTGAATCTGCACTGCTTTTCAGCAAATCAGATTCAAGTGTATAATTTGTGAGCTACATACAAAGACAGTGGTAAGAGCATTAATCTGTTCTTTTCAGCAGACTAGGTCTCAAGAAGCTCCCACAATCCAGCATTAACAAGCTATTTATTTCATTTACCATCTTAATAACTAAAGAAAAAAAAATGAAAACGATGATTGCTTGTTTGTTAATGAAAGGGTGCTGTGGTTAACCACCGGAAAGACTATTAAGCATCATAAAATTGCCCTTGAAATTTGACACTTTTAATATCTCATCTGATGTGCTGTACTAGCAGCGCAAAAGAAATAAAAAGATCGATAAAGGTTTCACCTAACTCCCAATTAGATAATTTCATGGATTGGGGGAAGAAAATAAAAATAAACTAGAAAGGATAAAAATAGAAATATTAAAGCAGATTGGATTATTGAACAGTGAAAGATGACATGGATTGAGTTTTTGCTCTTTTATGATGCTAAGTTAGCTGCCTTACAAAAAGGTGGACCTATGTATTTTTTGTATATATTTCCTATATTTTTGTCTACCCATCAGCAAACTTGCAGGTCCTTGCTAGATTAACAATTATGTTAATAAAAATGGAAAGCAAAAGAAAGATTTTTGAGGTTAGCTTGCCACTCTTGGTATTGTCCTTGATCTCTATATTGGGACCCTTGCAGAAGACATTGTATTGAGGAATCAGTGACCTTGAACAGGCCGTGTCTGCTCTACTGGGCCTCGTACTTAGGGCTTGAGCAGCCCATATGTTAGCATGAGCAGCCACTGTAGGGGAATGTGCTGGCATGCCCCATGCCAGCCTGTGCTGCGCTGGTGGGTGTTACGACAGAGATAACATCCCAGCCTGTCAGGAAGCTTTCTGTTAGCTGAACAGTTTCCTTATACAATCTGTAACTTCTAAAATATTTGGGAACAGTAAAGTCTGTGTGGATCAAGGGGTGCAATGTAGTGATTCTGACAATCGTACCTCAAGGAGCTGGTGATCCACACCACAGCTAACCTGAGTACACACAGACCTGTGCTGTGCTGCACAAACCCCTTGGCTGCAAAGCAAACTCAGCCCACTCATCATAACAAAGGAGCCTGCAGGCAGCTCCCACTTCTTACCGGCAATTACACCACCTGCATGGCCTCACCTTTATCTAGAAGTGCAGCAAGAAGTCCTCATGAGAACATCCTTTATGAAAAGAGTTGTTTTCTTGTAGGAAAATTATATATATGTAATAGTTCACAGGATCAGAAAGGAGGAACCTCTCTCCTTGGACAGGATCTCTACAGCCTGCCATAGGAAGCCCATCCATGGTCTGTCTGATAATGCATGAATGTGGGATGCCCAGCATCTGATGGGACATCAGATTTATTCCCTATATATAGTCTTCTTTTGTTTCTATCTTATTAAAAAAGCTATTTTATTAAGATATTTGTTCTTGGCCCATCTCTCTCACACTGCATCTCATCCCACAGTGCAGGACAGTCTCTGAGGTTAAAAACTTCCTTTGCCAGCAGATCACTAGAAGTAGAGTACATTTCTGGCTATAGATGTCACTATATTCCCCACTGATTTCATCCTGTCCCAAAATCTTGGCTAACTTGTTTTACTCAATTGTCAACTGGTGAACTCTGCAATTAGCATTAGAAACTTAGTCCTGCAAAGAAAGAGGGCTAAAGATATAGTATAAACTTACCATCACGGCAGTCTGGAACATCTGACGTTAAGGTATTGGGGATCAAAGTGGGACTCCCAGGTAAGACTTGGGGTTTTGAAGAAGTCACTCAGAAGAGCATCAGCTCTGATAGTTGGCCAGGGTAGTCTAATCTAGCTATAGGAAATGCTCAGGAAAGAGAGAGATCTTAAGTGACATCCCTCTCCCAGGCTTTCTCCCCATGTTTTGTAGTACCTATAGACGCTTCTGCCATGTAAAAGTGTCAGTGCTGAACTTGCTGTCTTGAAGGTAGAAGCCTACAGCCTGTCTTTCTGCACAGCAGAGAATTAGTTTCTTCTTTTCTAGATAAAGCCATATGAGGCTGGAGAGAAGTGGAAAAATATATTTCCCCCCCCCCCAATCCAGAGTTTATGCAGGAAATTGGAGCCAAGCTGCCTGACAGCATCAGGACTAAGATGTTTCTAGAGCTGCAGAGAAAGAAAACTTTAATTATAAAAATGACTATGGATGTAAGAATACTTACAGGTTTTCAGTGGTTGGCAAAATTTTGAATATCCAAGTTCTGGACTTAAATAAAATGAAGGCATCTAAAACTCAGTTCAGACACCCAAGTCCTTTCACAGATTTAGACATATGAGGAGCAGGTGAGGGAACTGGGGTTGTTTTGTTTAGTCTGGAGAAAAGGAGGCTGAGGGGAGACCTTATTGCTCTCTACAACTACCTGAAAGGAGGTTGTAGCAAGGTGGGGGTCGGTCTCTTCTCCCTAGTAACAAGACGAGAGAAAATGGCCTCAAGCTGCGCCAGGGGAAGTTTAGGTTGGATATTAGGAAAAACTTATTCACCAAAAAGGTTATCAAGCACTGGAACAGGCTGCCCAGGGAAGTGGTTGAGTCCCCATCCCTGGAGGTATTTAAAAGACATGTAGATATGGTGCTTAGGGACATGGTTTACTGGTGGACTTGGCAGTGCTAGGTTAACAGTTGGACTTGATGATCTTAAAGGTCTTTTCCAACCTAAATGATTCTATGATTCTATATACATATGGAAAGGAAATACTAGATATGTTGAAAGTACTTAAACAGTTTGACAGTAAATATCAAGGCATTCCTGTACAGATCCTGAGAAGCTCCAGCTCACCCATCTTTTCTGTGTTGATTATAATAAAAATAGAAAGCTTACAAAGTCTACATGCACTGCTTCCTGTTACTGTAAGCTCTGTAAACAGTAAGACCTATGATTATGCTCACTGATTGCTCTAAGGAGGCTGAGATTTTAAATACTGCAAAAGCCCATTTATGACAAGAGATACTACAATTTACATATGAAATATCAATATAAATCAGAATATAGGCTGATTTGGGGAGTTTATGAAGTTTATAAACTCTGCCAATTTATTGAAAGACTTTATGTTCTCTGTAAGCACTTCATTTCATGGCTCACAATTTTTACAGGGCACTGAAAAAAAATGTCAGTACTTATATATAGATATAAGTGAGATATATCTCAGGAACACCATGAATGGTAGGTAAGAGATGAAGATGTAACCATAACAATACTTTTTGGCGTTGTCCAGACTGTCACCCTGACCTCCCAATTAGGGTTTGGGTTTTTTTCCACCTCTGAGGCATGAACTTACATAAATAAGGCATACAAAAAGACACAAATGACAAATCCTCACTTCTTTGCAAAGCTCAGGTCTATGATTGAGTAACATTCAAGCCACTAAAAAACAATTGATTATTCTGTTATGGAAGATGCTACAGAAGTAAAAAGCAATTCTTGAAGGAACCTTTGAAGCTTGTTACAATTTCAAATCCAGAAACCATTGTAAAACCACATCCATTCTTCTGCTTTTCAAAATATTTGCATTATATACATCAACTTTATTCTGATGTAAGCCTAGCTTTTACAAGAAAGAGGAAAACCCTAGTTATTGTTGAAGAAAATTAAGATTTTCTTTTATTTACTTAGACTATTTCAGATGAAAGTTCATTTCTGTCTAGAAAGTCTTACAGCAGAACAGTCACCTTTGCTCACATGAATAGTTCTAGTACTGATTTTATTACCAAAAGTAACAAAAGCATGTGGAAACAGAAAGAATACTTGGATAACTGTGGAAGGAGAGGGACTGAACAGAAGGAAGTTTAGATCTTCCTCAAAGTCCTTCCTCAGTACAGCAGTCAGACACAAAAATAGATAAGATTGAAAATTATATATATATAACCTTCCTGTCTCTGACTAGATCAGGATGTACATTAATCTTTATTGATATAAACAAAATAACTATGTACTATTAGCAAGACAACGTATAATGGTCAGATTCCAATTCAGTTATAGCAAAATACAAAACCTGAATTAAAAAATATGCTGTAGATATATTAGATACACATACAATACATAATAATAATAGAACATAAAAGAATACTCAAATAATTTGAGGAGTTTAAAATTACTTTGATAAAATAAACAAATTAACCCATAAGTACATTTCTAGTCTCCAGTAAAACCAAAGCAATATATGTGACACTGTTTTCATTCTTTGCCATTCTTGTGTATGATCTTCCTTTACAAAACGGGACTTAAGTCTCAAAGTACAATGAGAAATGTGAAGCTCATTGGTAAGGGTAGCTGGGGCAGAATTTGAAACAAGCAAAAAGAACCCATCATCACAAAACTTGAGACATTTTAATTTTGTTATCTGATGATTTTATTTGATGCCACTGACCTCTACAATGCATTTCTTAAAGGACTGAAACAATGGACAGAAAACATGAAGGAATAATTTTTTTTTTCATTGCTCTTTACAACAGTACAAAATAGGATATGCAAAATAAGATCATCAGGTATTTTAAAAATTTACACATACTCCAGAATTAAACCTAGATTTTTTTTTTTTTTTCAGTTAACTTACTGGAATAAGTGATCTACTGTGGACTATAACGCAAAGGAAGGTACAACTTCTAACCTAGAAAATTCCCAAGTGTGGAGTGCTGAAAGTTGAAATATCAGCGTGTATATATTTATTTCTTTTTTTGTCTTACATATTTTCTTCTAGTCCTTGCTGCCAGCCGTTTCCACAGACAGGAGAGTGGGCTGGATGACTTTCAGTTCAAACCAATTTGGCCATTTAGTTTTCTACAAATGTGAAAATTCTAGCCACATTTTCTCATTTAGAAGATTTAAAAGCAAATCTCTTCAATAATGATAGAGAGAAATTCATTATTTATAATTTTTTCAGGAGTAATCATGCTGGTCTTAAGGAAAGTTATACGGAAAACACCCATGAACTGAATTAAACCAATTTTGTTGAACAAACATTCACATTAGTTTTATTATCCAGTAAATCTATTTTTATTTTTATGAACAGGTGAGGTTTTTTTCATTTCTTTGAATGAGTTTTGATATAATCTGACAATTATTTCTTGCACAGAAGCCATGAGGGAGGGGTTAAAAAAAAAAAAAAAAATCAGGGGAATGAACATTTTCTTCCTGCTAGATAGTTCTATACAGAAACGTATTGCTGCAGTATGGAAGGGACTAACAGTCATGAGAACATCCTCTCCCATGCAAGCTTTTAAATTTAGTCAGGGCATAACATGACCATCTACTAATTTGGTGAAAACTTATGGAAAATATTGCACAGATTGTTTCTCACAAAAATAAAAGAAAATTACAATAGAAGAACAGAGACAATATTTATATTTGCTGTCACTGAAAATGAGATATTTCCTTACAATATGATTTATACTCTTAGATTCACTGAGAGATGAATAAATAATACTTCCATGTCCTAGGAAATTCCTTTAAGTGTAATGAGACAGCAGCATATCTGAAAAGTCCTTGCTCTACCCGTAAGAGATGAACATCAGTACAGGGAAATGCATGACGGCAGATACGGCAGTTCCACCCTCATCACTGAAAGAGTCAGAGATTGGAGCGTGTGATCCCATAATTAGCTCAGCTTAGATTTTCCTCATTAGTACATGAACTAAACCATAGGCAACTTTTTTGGTTTTCTCTTTACCTGTTACCAGAGTGGATTAATATTAGTCAGATGATAGCATTCCTTATTTCAATTTGTTTTTACTGGTCATATTAACACTCACATAAAGAAAAGATTGCAGGTTTACTTAATCAGAAAACCAGAGATAGAGCTAACATTCATTTCTTGTCCAAATCAAAACAAATGTACACTTGAACACTGCATGGCAGAAGGAGGGTTGCATGATATCCAGAAATGTAACTAAGTACCTTTTTTAACAAGTCTTTGTGACTTATTTTATCAATTGCACATATTGATTGTAAAGCATCACTTAACCATATTCATTACCATAGCTAGGTATGATTGTTATTGGTCTCAAATCACTTTGTTGGAATTGCATCAGAAAATTCCATTACTTGTTATAATGTTTATTGTTACCAATCTGTCTTAACCTTACTCTTCATTACTAACAAAAAGTAATTGTAGCTTATGACTCTACATTAACAGAAATGTCCCATCTGTAATTTAATTTCTAAACAAGGTCAGTATAACCTTTCATATTTAGTTTCTGTGTTGTCAACAATGCAATTTGCTTATGCCAAGCAAGCTGCCTAAGTTTTCCCTACTTAGATTTCTGCACAGTTAAAACACTTGAATATAATCATCCCTCCCTTATTCTGACCTTCAATGGATCCTAATGCTTTAAAGTATCCTTCTAAAGAATACAAATATTTCACCATTCGTTTGCATCAGTGCCAGAGCTAGACGCTACAGTGCTTTTAAAACAAGCAAGAGGGTCCCTCCTCCAAAGACCTCACAGTAGGAGATTAAATATTAAGATTAAAAAAACCCCTACAACAGCAGTGGAGCTGATAAAGACTGCAGCTCCATTCATTGCAGCTATATTGGGGACTTAAAGCAAACCCACAATCTACGGTTGAGTATCAGTGAAAGATACAAGATCAAAGAAACAGACAGCTTTGTTAATGGGACTTTGATATTGTGACAGAATTCATAGTGATAAAGGTAGGAAAGTCATAGGCAGAGTGCATGAGCCATTGAATAGACAGAAAGTCATCTGGGGGCAATATGATGAAGTCCAATTCAAAAGAAAAACGAGGAACAAGATAGTGTAACAGGAAGGGCTGAAGTAACAGAAGTAGGAGGAGAAGTGGAACACCTTCAACAGTCTTTCAAAGATGCCATAGTCCATTTACAATTAAAATTATCTTCATGAGGTATAAAGACAAAACTTGACAAAGTTTGTCAAAACAGAGATTTTTTTTTAATATATTAATATTTCTATTGATTGTTTGCCTTAAAAAGTGAGAAATGTACCAATAGGAGAACCATGAAACTAGAACATCACTAGAGTGAAAAAAAGTGCGACTTGAGAAAAGCCAGTCCCATTCAACTACTGAACTCTGAAAAAATACTTTTAAAAAAGTTTCAATACTTTGTCTCACTGCATGTCCCTAGTCGTTCATTTTGGAGACACTGCTCTTACCCAAGAAGTTTTTCAAAATTCAGGGAGCGGTACTGGTGTTTCTACACAGCAAGCAAACTATGAAAACTGTTTTGGAAGGGAAGAAAGCTAACAGCAACCACTGCAGTATGAGACTCCTTCAACTCTACACTTCAGAGACTTTCATTATGCCAATAGTTCCTTAATCACATGTTTGAATGCAGGCACCTTTTTGAGATGCCTTACTATTAGTCATACAGAGTAACAAGGAATGTCTATTTCTACCCTTTTACAAATGAATGTAGGATTTCAACACTTTTGGGAGGAATTATTGACTAAACTATTCTAAATAGTTTTTTTGACAACAGTTTACAACAAATATCAAATGAGATTTATTTAATTGACTCTTCTATGCTGCCTTTATTTCTCAAGTAATGCCACAATACAGCCTCTTGCTTAAAAACAGAATAGGAATAATTCCTTCCACAAAACCATAGAGAAAGCTGAATTTTCCTTCACAGATTTCAGCAAGAATTTGAAAATGAAACTTTAGTGGAATAAGTATAGTATTCTGATGCTGAGCAAACCACTTGTTTATAAACAAAAATTAAAAGAACAAAAAGAGAAACAACTGCAAATACTGCAATATCATGATGAAAAAAAATTCTCATAAAATCCTATTACAACTATAACAAAGATAATAGTTTGAAAGTAACAGACTTTTTTTCTCTTCTATTAAGTACACAGTAGATATTAAACCAATAATTCATAATAAACCTAATAGCTAGTCTCAGGAAAGTGGGAAAATGAAACAGCAGGAAATAGGAAATTATGCATGAAATAATATTATATAAGCCTCCCAGTGCATCTGGATTTTATACTTAGATTATATGGTATGCTGTAGTAGATATTGTGGGCCTTTGGGCAATTTGCACTGGACCTAACTATGCCTCATCAACTACCATAAGGATATAAAATTTACCTCTAGTCTAGTTATTTTTTCCTCCTACTTAGCAAGGAAATAGCACTAAAACTAAGCGTGGTGTTGCAACAGTGTTGCAAAATGCTATGGAAATATTTTTGTTTACAAAACAACCAGGCTACCTTCCAGCTCTGCTGTCACTGCTCCTGTTGTATATGTGAACACAAGCACTATAACATGCTTCGTCCAGCTGAGGCTATCTACCCTGCACCTCCTTGGCAGAATGAGGGCTGTATGTAGGATTCAGGTTTAAGGACTGAGCATTCATTCAATTCCTTGTGTGGCGTGTTGACTTTGGATAGTTGTCCTACACTAATCCAGCCACTCCCTCACTCTGTCCTCAACAGAACTAGGGGGAAATAAGATTCCTTCTCCTCCTTCTCTGACCTTGGTGTTCATAGGGTTGTTTCCCCCACACACTCCTCACTCTTTGTCTGTGTAATGCCAATGCATTCAGGCATTGCAGACTTCTCTCTGTTATCTGCTTTAATAGCACTGATCCCCCTTAAATTTCATCACTCATTTTAATCTTCCATTCCAACCTCCCCCTCTCCCCCCCAATTCTTGTGCTTTCTACTTAACTCTTCACATTCAAAAGGTACATGGAGAAGTGAAAAAGGCTTACACCAAGGGACACGGGCAAGTACATATTTATATCTAGGAACAGAGTTTGGTGATCATTGCAAAAACACATCATTCAAGTGCAACCTCATTTCTTACATAAAAAAGCAATTTAAGTACCATTTGTGCACTTAGCCTTTTCTGTGTCTAACGCTCTTTTCAAAGCAGCCTTCAACATTTCTTTTCTATTCTTGAAAATGACTTTTTTAAAGTCGGTTCAGGTTTCCATATCAAAGGTTTACTATCTCAGATGGCATGTGTCATAGTTTTTTTGACAGCAGTTACAAACTCCTCTTTGCAATTCTTTTTTCCTGACAAATTTCAGCTTTATAAATGCCACTCCATATAGGAAATCTTGGAAGGTCACCACTATTCTATTCATTCAGTTTGTTAAGCATGTTTTAAAACAAAGCCAAGTATGTTTCAAGTTAATATTGTCTTTCGTTTTGTCCTGTAAGCAGGACATGACAAAATATAAAGCCTATCAGATGGATGAGCCAATGAATTTCAGGAGTCACAGTATCCATATAGCACTGCATCATTCTGAATTTGTAAGTTATACATGAGTTCCCCAAAGCATCATAATTAGAGCCCCCGAAGTACAAGACAGCTATGGCACACATGTCCATGTTTAAAATCTAGGCTAACAAAATCGCCTGTTGAATTTTCAAAAGAAGTGCTTCAAATTTAGAAGTATCTAAACCTTGAACTTACTCCTTCCCACATTGAGAAAGGTCAATGTTATAAGTTCTGCCCACGTACAAACCCTTAACTCCGATTATTTCTCTACAGGAGAAATTTCCAAAAGCTTAGCTGAAAGTTTACACAAAACATTCCTTACTGTTCAGTGCCTCAGTGTTTGGATTATACAAACCAATTTCTCTACTTTTATTTCTGTAACACAAGGCTGTATGGAACTAGTATATATTCATCAAGTTTTTGCTGATCAAAATTTGTTTTCTTATTTAAAAGCTTTATATAATACTTTTTAAAGCAGGTAAATGTCAACAGCTACAATACTGAGATACGTAGGAGGAACAAATTTAAAAAGCAGATTCCATTATTTAGCATATCTGCAGATAAAGCTAGAGTGTGGACAAGCAGTAGAGAGTTTGAAAGCCTACCCCCTTTAAAGGGTTTGATCAGGTCTCATGACTCCCTGTACCTTCTCAATTCCCCTGCTATTGAACAGGCACTCCAAAAGGTTCTTTCCAGGCAACCTTGTAGTTAACGTTATTTTACAGAGAATCTCTTCTATAGTCCTTTGACAAACTGCTCTCTTTTACAGTATTTTTGGGCACTACTATACTCAAGGATATTTCTCCTTTAAAACCTGGAAAGCCAAAAAAAAAACCCCAACCAACCAAACAACCAAACCCAACAGTATAATAAAGTTCTTACTCATCTTCATTTTCTCATTTGGAAAGTAAGAGAAGTATACTTCAGCATGAAGTATCAGTTACCTCACTATTATCTGGACTGAAGTGTAGTGTTGATGGATAAATACCTCAGGTATTTAGATGACCACATATGCTATGATATGAAAAAAATGAGGTGGTATCTCAAACTATGTTAGAAAGTGGCTTAATTTTTAAAGGGCGAAACCCAACAACAGTTTCTCCAACAGATACATGCAAATGAACAGAGCACTGAACTACTTCTTAACTTATTGTCAAAAATATAACGCAGTTGGTTTAACTAATCCAACTTCAAGGTGACAAAAGTATGTCAGGGGAAGAAAAAAAATCTTGCCACACAAAATGACAGAAAGTACATCAACAATGTTGCTAGCAAACTATTATGATATTTTCTTCTTCCACAAATATAAGCCTTGCTTTAAAGTATCCTAAATTATCTTTCCTCGGGGGGGGGGGGGGGGAGGAAGAGGGAAGCCCAACTACTATCTCTAGCACATACTCAGACTGTCAAAATACAAAAAAAAGATTTAATAAATATACATATATTTATGAATACTGCCTTTCATATTTCCCTGAGAAAGGACTGCTCAGATACAAGGAATATTGTGTGTTATTTTATTGTCCGTATCTTTGAAAGGGTAAGTAGTTGGAGCTAAATACATGAGGTGGGGTGGCAGTGGTGGGGGTGTTGTGTTAAAAAAAAAAAACAGCATTATTCCTAGGTTTTGAAAAATCAAGACTCCCTATTGAGTACTAAAAATTGTTTCCTCTGGCACTTCTTGATGTGCCAGCTACAGAATTTCTGACTCTTCAATTTGTTTTGACCTATTCCCAAATTGAACAAATTTGTCATTTATCAGTTTTCAATTAATTTCCAGATCATTCTGATTATCAATATACATGTTTAGTTTTAAATGCTACCTAGACATCCAAGAGGAACAGCAATCTAGAGGGGAAAAAGCTGGTTCTGTGCAATTACAGTAATACTTTGGTTTGGACAGCTGAAAATATTAACATTAAGTTGCGGGCTTATGCTGATGTATCAGAGGTCCATTGGCCATAAGTTAAAGATGACAGACAGCTTTGGTAAAATAAACATGCTTTTTCCAACAGGGGCATGATACCGTGACTGCCAGTGTATCAGAAACAAGTAGGAAGCTGAAGAGAGAAAAACAAAACAAAACAAAAAATCAAGCTGTGACAATTGTTTCAGCAGAAATACTCCCAGATGAAAATTCCACGAAAACCTGAACTAATCCTGTCTTTCTGCTACCTCTAATATCTTCATTTGAATTAAAGAAGAT